>NC_064408.1:119387500-119687500 GCF_023375975.1 Astyanax mexicanus
AATTAATTTTAAATATTATTCACGTATAATTTAATTGGCAGCAGTTTGATCTATATGTGAGTTTATGGCAAGGTTATGGCTGTGCTGGAGTTTATTGAGTTAATAAGGGGTTAATAAGTCACTAATACACCAAGATGTGGACCATATTTTAAAGTGAGCTTCAGTTTATCACTAATTAGACACTAAAAAGCACAAAATGAACATTTAATAAGTAAATCTCCATCACAATTTAGCTAATAAGTGCTTAATAAGTCACTAATACACCAAGAAGTGCATCATATTCTAAAGTGAGCTTCTGTTCATCACTAATTACACACTAAAAATAACTGAATAAATATTTAATCAATCAAAGACCCCTAATTAAGCACCAATAACACTTAATAATACAGAATAAAGCCTAATAAGTAGTGAATAAATAATTTACAAAAGTCTTATTAAGGCGTTATTAAGCAAAGAATAAGACATTAGTAAGCGCCTAACCTGAGAAAACATATATAACTGAAGATAGATAAACAAACAAATAAACTAATGAATTAATGAATTATTTAATTAATTAATACAAAAACAAGCAACCATTTTGCTCTGCACTTGGATCCAACACCACCCTCTCCCGTGACATAGGGGAAGTATTGGGGCTACATGACCCTTCAAACTGAAATTTTTTTAGAGGAACACTTCAAACAGAGAGCTTTAAGAATCACTAGCAAGATGGAACTGGCACAAGTGACCAAGGTAAAAAATGGAAAAAAAATAATTGATAACCACTATTACTTTATTATCATACTTTAATGTGTAGATTCAATGTTTTATAGCCATTTTCTTCGTAACAAGCTGAGAAAAAAATGCTAGTAGTGCGTCTCTGTAGCTAGCATAGCTAGCTAGCTTGCTAAATTCCCTGTTCACCTTAAAACTAGGGCTAAAGGCACAAATAAAATAAATAAATAAATAAATAAATAAATAAATACTGATACAGTGGTTTGAAAATACACTTCCTACTGCTGTAACTGACTTGTAAGTGCATTAATGAAATATTGGTTGCTATCTAGGACTGTAGATCATCATATTATATCATTAAAAGGTGCTAAATCTGACATTAAACATTAATAAAAATCACAGCAGAATACACTACTTTATACATAAATACAGGTGCATCTAAAACAATATTAGAATATATTTGATAAGTTACTTTATTTCAATAATTCAGTTCGAAATTGAATATGTGAAATTCACACATTATATAGATGTATTATTACACATAGAGTGATCTCACATTTGCCAAAAAAACAAAAAACAAACAAAAAAATAATTATTTGGACTGATTCAACAAAAGTGGAATTTTTTGAAGGTGTGTTTCACATCCGTTACATCTGGCGTAAAACTATAAAACACATAATTTCAGAAAAAGAACTGAATCATACTGAACGTAGTAAAACATGGTGGTGGTAGTGTGATTAGTATGATGATCTGGAGCTGCTGGATAACTTGCTGTAATAGATAGAAGCAGGAATTCTGCTGTTTATCAGACAATCCTGAAGTAGAATATCCGACCATCTGTTCTTTAGTGATCCTCAAGCTCAGGTGTACTTGGGTTCTGCAGCGGGACAATGACCCAAAACACACAAACAAGTTCACCTCTGAATGACTTAAATAGATGTAAAATAAATAAAGGTTTTGGAGGAGTGGTCTAGTTAAAGTCTGGATGATTGAGATGATGTGGATGATCTTAAACAGGATGTTTATGCTGGAAAATCCTCCAATGTGTCTGAATTTAAAACAATTCTGTAAAGAAGAGTGGAACAAAATTCCTCCACAGAGATGTAAAGCTTGATTGCAATTGTTGGCACAACCAAGTTATTGTGTTTAGGGGGCAAACACTTTTTTTTTTTTTACAGAGGGTCAGATTGGTTGGGATAGATTTGTTCCCTCAAATAAATGAATTCATCATTTAAAAGACAGTTTTTTTTTGTAATAATTACACAGGTTATCTTTGTCTGATATTAAAATGTGTCTGCTAATCTGAAAAAAAAAATGAAAGTATGACAAATAGGCGAAAACAAAAGAAATCTTTAAATGGACAAATGCTTTTTCACAGCACTGTATATTATAGAGTCTACAGTATACTTATTAATCATATTGTATAGAATATGTTTGCTTACTACTCCCAGTATGCTTATTATCTCATCTGCAAGTTATGGACATAATTATACCCATAAACCCCTGCTCTGCATCTCAACACAGATATGTTGATGTGCTTCCTCAGTGAAGTGTAAATCAGTGCTGAGTGGCCTTGGGTTATTTGGTGGCTTTGGATGAGCTCTTGAGTGGAGAGTGTCTGCGCTCATCTTCATTAATTAAGCCGCCATTATCAATATGTAATTATCTCTACTGTCCACTCTGGAGGACGAGGGGGGGGCCTTCCTCACAGTTTCAAGGAAAAACGGTTCTGTAGAGAAATGAAAAATGGACATTTAGACTTGAAATGATAGAACATAGAAGGCTTTTATCTATCTATCTATCTATCTATCTATCTATCTATCTATCTATCTATCTATCTATCTATCTATCTATCTATCTATCTATCTATCTATCCATCCATCCATCCATCCATCCATCCATCCATCCATCCATCCATCCAACCATCCATCCAACCATCCATCCATCCATCCATCCATTCATCCATCCATCCATCCATCCATCCATCCATCCAACCATCCATCCATCCATCCATCCATCCATCCATCCATTTGCCTGTGTTATGTTTGTTGATGTTATGCTTGAATGGAGTGGCTTGGTCATGGAAACCCATTCCATGAAGTTCAATCGTCAATCATTCCTTTTGGGCTTGGATTTATTGCATTTAGCCTAAAGGCTCTAGGGACAAAGAACCTCCTAAATGCTAAATCCCAAAATCGCACCTTGTGTTCTCAGCTTAATTACTCAGGAATCCTTCACACATAAACATAATCCATATATGGTTAGAAAGCTCAGAACTTACTCCTTCTAAAAATAGTGATCCCAGTGCGGAAAAGCTAAATCTACAATAAACCCATTGAGAAAAACACCTAAAAAGGTGAAAAAATCTCCTCCCCCAACCAATATTATTTACCTTTAGTGCTTCAAACACATTTATATGATGTTTCAAACCAAATAATATCAGTAAATAAAGACTCAAAAGTGTCCACAGAA
The DNA here is from genome assembly GCF_023375975.1 of Astyanax mexicanus. Taxonomy (NCBI): domain Eukaryota; kingdom Metazoa; phylum Chordata; class Actinopteri; order Characiformes; family Acestrorhamphidae; genus Astyanax; species Astyanax mexicanus. The sequence continues at coordinate 119,390,687 of NC_064408.1, forward strand.
AAAGAGTTAAACTACCTGCTTTACTCAAACTAAAGCTAGGTATGGTGTCCGCACTACTTTATATAGTTTTTCTTTTACTTGCACATTTTTACTAAGTCGTTTTTTTTTTGCACTAAACATTTTTTTTTTTCATTTATTTAGACTAAAAAAAATTACATTTTTGTATATAGTTTTCTTTGTGTGTCCTGATTAAAATACTGAAAGGCATAGGCTGCTCTGAGTGTCAGGTTTTTAGTATCTACATGTATCCTAGAGGTGTGATTATTGATTATCAAGATAAATAAATCCGCCTGATGCTGTTTCTCCATGTATTTTATCAAAGTAATAATTAATAAACCATGTAATGAACTCAAATCATCAATATTCTAATGATTTAAATGAATAAACACTCTAGTCTAACCATTTTTGAGTCTATACATTCAAAAATAAGTCAAACAAAAACAGGCGCTTGCTAAAATTTAGACCAAAACATGATCAGTTGCAGGAAAATATAAAAATTCTGCTTCCTTTTACATTTTGAATGATGATATTTTTGAGCAGCCGTATGTCTTCTGGAGTAAAAGAGATCAGGACATGTGTCTGTCTGATATAATTACTGTGTTATAAGACCTGAAAGAGGAACTGAAAACAAAAACAGAGAAAAAACACACCAAAACAGCCTAGAGTTCAAAGGGTTAAAGGACTTTAAACAGCAAGCACATTTATATGGAATATTATCAGACCTACCAGACTTGAAATATGAATTTTATGAGTAAAAAGAAAAACCTTTTCACACATTTGCTGGAATAGCGAATATAGATATCCAAACTTAAAAAGAAATAATGAAAAAATGGGGGAAAAAAATCATGTCACATCTTGTGTGGAGACATTTGCAAGTGAAAATTGGTTCTGAATATTGTAGAGTTTTGTTTTTTTCACACCCTTTTTTGCATTCATCATTTAACAGCCATCACACGTCTTTTTCAACTTGGGTAGAGCTCGCTAATGAGATGGGGTGAGTTTCTAAAAGGTCCTCAAAAGTGCTTCATATGAACGTTAACTAGTTTATAAGAATGCAATATTAGATTTAAAGGATACAATTTCTGGGGGAAAACTGTACAATTAAAAGGCTGTAGCCTAGATACAGGATTAGATATATTTGGGCATGGAGGCTTACAGTTCTGTATTGTCACATATGTGATGCTCCTCAGATCATCACACTAGAAGTTGAGGGAGTATATGTTACTTCACAACAAAAGCTGGACTGAAGTGCTCATGGCAAGGCCTCCAGACTCAAACCCAATCGTTTCGGATCCCAATAAGGACCTGGATTGGTTGTTTAAATTATACAATTCCAGTCCATAGCAATGCAGGGTTCTTAACAACATAATCAACAAAATGAACTATTAACTGAACAAAATGTCTTTAGGTGCAATGAGGAGACCATTCTAGCAGTCAATGATCTCTCACCAAGAGGTACACTACCCAAACATAGCCTATCAGTTGCTACTTAATGATGGATTCTCTGATTCTTGAGAAGATTCAAGAAACAAAAGTCTTTCAACTTGACAAAATGTCTTTGAGTGCATTGAAAGGACACATGTAGCAGTCAACAATGGTTTGCCAAGAAGAACACTACCCAAAATTAGATAATTGATGTTTGATTCTTTGTTTCTTCACAAGAGTCGATAAACAAAAGTGTTTGAACTGGGAAAAATGTCTTTGAGGTCATTGAAAAAACTGTTCTAGTGGTCAACAATCTCTCACCAAGAGTCAAGAAAACAAAAGTCTGTCATTTGGGCAAAATGTCAATGATCAGTCAATGATCTTTCACCAAGTGAAACACTAACCAAAAGTCATTTTTTTTGGATTCTCAGTTGGTACTTAATGATCGTTTCTTTGTTTCTTGACAAGGGTCGAAAAAACAAAATTCAAATCGGCAAAATGTCTTTAAATGCATTGGGAGACATTTTAAGGAATCAACAATCTCTCACCAAGAGGTACACTACCCAAAATCAGATACTTAATGGTCGATTCTTTGTTTTTTTGACAAGAACCAAGAAACAAAAGCCTGTCAGCTTGGCTAAATGTCTTTGAGTGCATTAAAGGGACAGTTCTAGCAGTCAACGATCTCTCACCAAGAGGTACACTACCCAAAAGTAAATGATAATTAACGATTGATTCTTTTTTTCCTTGGAAAGAGTGAAGAAACAAAAGTCTGTCAATTTGGCTAAATGTCTTTAAGTGCATTGAAGAGACAGTTCTAGCAGTCAATGATCTCTCACCAAGAGGTACACTATCCAAACGTAGCCTTTCAGTTGCTACTTAATAATTGATTCTTTGTTTTTTGACAAGGGTTGAAAAACTAAAGGGTGTCAACTGAGCAAAATGTCTTCAGGTGCATTGAGGAGACAGTTCTAGCAGTCAATTATCTCTCACCAAGAGGTACACTACCCAAAATTAGATACTTAATGGTCGATTCTTTGTTTCTTGACAAGAGTCGAAAAACTAAAGTCTGTCAACTTGGCGACATGTCTTTGAGTGCATTGAAGGGACAGTTCTAGCAGTCAACAATCTCTCACCAAAAGGTACACTATCCAAATGTAGCCTTTCAGTTGTTACTTAATGATTGATTCTTTGTTTTTTGAGAAGAGTGAAGAAACAAAAGTTTGTCAACTGGGCAGAATAGCTTTCAGAGCATTGAGAGGAAATGACTATTAATCAAAGATCTCTCACCATAAGGTACACTAACCAAAAGTAATCTTTTTGGATTCTCAGTTGGTACTTAATGATTGTTTCTTTGTTTTTTGACAAGAACCAAGAAACAAATGTTTGTCAACTTGGCAAAATGTCTTTGGTGTCACAAAGGGGGTGACCCAGGCAGGGAGACGAGGAGACGGACGCAAGTGCAGGTAGGGTGAAATCAATAAACAATAATTTAATAAATAAATAACAAGTAAACAAGGAACAAGTAAACACGAAAACATAAAACAGGGAGATATATACAAGGAACAAGGGAGTGAACCAAATAAATTAAAACTAGATAAACAAATAACCAAAAACCAAAAGAAACCAGTGAAACTAGAGAACATAAACTAAACAAACAAGAAGTACTAATGATAAACAAACAGGGAGTAAATAAACAAAGAAACAAACGAGGGACTGGATAAATACAAAACTAAACTGGGCAGGGATAAATATATACAAGGAAATAAACAAGAAGCTAAACAAGATTAGGAAAACTAAACTGAGCAGGGCAAGGGAGAAAACAAATGAAAATAACAGGGAACTAGAGATAAACAGAGAAAAACACGGAATAAGGAGCACAGGAAACAAACTAGGAATAAACACGGAGCTAGGGTTATAGGGCGGAGAAACACAGAGAGAGAAAACAACAGAGGTTAGTGCAAAGACCGACGGAGGACAAGTGGCACAGGGGACCTATTTAACAAACAGGAAACACACTAGAATTGGAAACACCTGGGGCAGGGGCGGAGCTACAAATGAGAAACACATGGAAAAGTACTGAGACAGAACACAGGGGCACAGGTCACGTGGGACACAAACAGAGACATGAGACAGGGCTAAGACGTGACATTTGGATGCATTGAAGAAACCATTCTAGCAATCAACGATCTTTTACAAAGAGATACACTAGCCAAACGTAACCTTTCAGTTGCTACTTAATAATTGATTCTTTGTTTCTTGGCAAGAGTTGAAAAACAAAAGTCGATCAATTGGGCAAAATGTCTGAGTGCATTGTGCATTGAAGGGACAGTTCTAGCAGTCAACAATCTTTCACCAAGAGGTACACTACCACAAAATAGATACTTAATGATTGATTCTTTGTTTTTTGACAAGAGTTGAAAAACAAGTCTGTCAACTTGGCAAAATGTCTTTGAGTGCATTAAAGAGACAGTTCTAGCAGCCAATGATTTCTCACCAAGAGGTACACTATCCATTCATAGTCTCTCAGTTGCTACTTAATAATCGATTCTTTGTTTCTTGAGAAGAGTTGAAAAATAGAAGTCTGTTAGCTTGGCAAAATGTCTGAGTGCATTGAAGAGACAGCTCTAGCAGTCAACGATCTCTCACCAAGAGGTACACTACCCAAAATTAGTTAATGATCAATTCAAAAGAAACAAAAGTCTGTCAACTTGGCTAAATGTCTTTGAGTGTATTGAAGGAACAGTCAGCAATCTCTTACCAAAAGGTACACTACCCAAAATTAGATACTTAATGGTTGATTCTTTGTTTTTTGACAAGAGTTTTGGATGGATTGAAGAAACCATTCTAGCAGTCAACTATCTCTCACCAAGACGTACACAACCCAAATGTATCCTCTCAATTGCTACATTATCGTTTTTTTTTCTTTTACAAGGGTTATCAAATAATCAAAAAAGACTCTACTCTCTAAGGTAGGCTTTCTACTAGATTTTAAGGCATAGCTGTGAGGATTTGACTGCATTGGTGACTCCCCAACATACTTCCACATCTCCATGGCTAAGTGCTTGAAGGCTTCATACCCCTCTAGTTGATATTTTTGCTTTTTAAGCATTGTGCTGATAGCTTCATGTTTATTTTCTCTACATATCTGTGTCAGCAATGGGTAAAACTTAAAGTATCAAGCTTAATGCATTCTTTAGAAGGTGTGTCCACAAGTACTCGGACAGTGTGTTCTGAAACAGTGCAAAGTTAATGGCCGAAGTGAGGAGCATCTGGACACAGTGTACAGCTGATCTTGCAGCTCCAGTTTGGCACAGTGTTGATCATTACATTACCTCCGTCTGGGAACGGGGCAGCTGTGTCCTTGAACAAAACCACTTAACCCCAGTTGCGACACCCAGTCTGGGAAAGCGGACAGAGCGCCGGGATCGTGCGCTGCTCGGCGTGACGCCTGCCAAGTGATGATTCTGCAACAGTATGGGGTGAAAGGTCACCCGGCCTAAGTTTCTAAGAGACTGGGGATGTGTTGCACCACTGAGGCAGAGTCTGGAAAGAATGTGTTTCCAATAAAATTCAGCCCATCGAAGCAAATAACCGTGAAGGTGCGACAAGACCAGGACCACACCACTGTCAATCATCACATTATTTTTTTTTTATGACTTGGTATTATAAAGTACAGACACTCAAATAACTTTCAACAGCTTTATGTAAAGAAACTTTAGCGTAAGAGTTAAAGACTATGGGCGAACCTAATCCTGCAAATATCACTGAGACCAGTTTATTATGAATAAATTAAATGTATGACTGATTGCTGATAAATCTCTCAACTGGACATGTGGAAAAATTAAAAAAAAAATTGGGAGACTCTTTATAAGCACCAAATGGAGATCATGAGTGGCTAACCTTCCCTTGACAACTTGGCACAGATGCTGGGACCAGTTTGTTATGCATTATTGACAAAAAGGCAAATAAAAAAATAAATATGTGGAAAAAATGAGAGAATACAGAGAATACAGTTGGGCAAGGCCATGAATGATCTCGATAAATCTTTTAACTGGACAGGCCATAGAAGTTGAAAAATGGAAAAGACATTTCCAGATGACATTATCCTCCTGAAAACTCTTGTTTCATGGGCTTAGGTTGGCATTACCAATCACAATGACTTGATACCACTAAGAAGTCTAGTTTAGATGTTCCCAACAGCTTGATTTAAATAAATTTTGCAAAAAATAAAGGTTATGAGTGGCTAACCTTCCTTTTGAGGACTAAAAAGTCCAGTTCAGATGTTCTCAACAGTTTGATCTGAAGACATTTAGACCAAGAAGTTAATTGTTGGAGCATATGGTTGGGCAAGGCCATAAATGATTGATTGCTGATAAATATCTCAACTGGACAGGCCAAGGAAGTGTTGCAAACTGGATAAGATATTCCTGGAACACTAATGCTTGTGTTTAGGTGAGCATTATCCTGCTGAAAACAATTTGTTTAGGAGCTGAGGTTGACTCTACCAGTACAAAATGACTTGATTTCCCTAGGAGGTCCAGTTTAGACATTCTCAACAGCTCGTTTTGAAGAATCTTAGTGCCAACAGTTAACCAAATGAAGGTCATGAGTGGCTGACCTTCCTTTTGACAATTTGGCACAGGTGCTGGGACCAGTTTATTTACAAAAATACAAAAAATTACAAACCAAGAAGTTTATTGTTGGAGGATACGGTTATGCAAGGCCATAAATAATCGATTCCCAATACAATATCTAAACTAAACAGGCCAAAAAGGTGTTGCAAATTGAAAATTACATTCTTGGGAGACTTGGGGGAAGCTGAGGTTGACGTTACCAATCAGAATGACTTGATTCCACTAAGAGGTCCAGTTTAGACCTTCAACAGCTTATTTTAAAGAAACTAAGTGCCAAACGGAGCTCATGAGTGGATAAGCGTTCCTTAAAGTCTTGGCACAGATGCTGTAACCAGTTTGTTATGAATACACTATATTTATTTATAAAAATTCAACAAATTAAGAACCAATACGTATATTGTTGGAGGATATGGTTGGGCAAGGCCATAAATGATAGGTTGCCGATAAATATTTCAACCGGACAGGCCAAGGAAGTGTTGCAAACTGGAGAAGACATTTCTGAAAGATTTTTGCTTATGTGTGGATGAGCATAATCCTGCTAAAAAAAAAAAAAAAACTTTTTCTTAGGAGCTGAGGTTGACTTTACCAATCAAAATGACTTGATTCTCCTAGGAGGTCCAGTTTAGACCTTCTCAACCTTCTCAACAGCTTGGCACAGGTGCTGGGACCAGTTTATTTACAAAAAAAAACACAAAAAATTACAAACCAAGAAGTTTATTGTTGGAGGATATGGTTATGCAAGGCCATAAATAATCGATTCCCAATAAAATAGCTCAACTAAACAGGCCAAAAAGGTGTTGCAAATTGAAAATAACATTCTTGGGAGGCTTGGGAGAAGCTGAGGTTGACGCTACCAATCAAAATGACATGATTCTACTAAGAGGTCCAGTTTAGACCTTCTCAAATGGAGCTTATGAGTGGCTAAACTTTCCTTGGTGGCTTGGCACAGATGCTGTAACCAGTTTGTTATGAATACACTACATTTATTTTAAAAAATCAACAAATTCAGAACCAATAAGTTAATTGTTGGACAACACCACTGGGCAAGGCCATAAATGATTGATTGCCGATAAATATTTCAACTTGACAATCCAAGGAAGTGTTGAAAAATGGAAAAGACATTTTGCTTGCTTGTGGATGAGCATTATTCTGCTGAAAACCTTTTTTCAGAAGCTCCTTGTTAGAAATACACTATATTTATTTATAAAATCAACAAATTAAGAACCAATAAGTTAATTGTTGGACGATGCCATTGGGCAAGGCCATAAATGATTGATTGCCGATTATTATTACAACTTGACAAGCCAAAGTGTTCAAAAATGGAAAGGACATTCCTAAAAGGCTATTGCTTTGTGTGAATGAGCCCTGCTTATCCTGCTGAAGACCTTTTTTTCAGGAGCTGAATTTGAAGTTTCCAATCAGAATGACTTGGTTCCACTAAGAGGTCCAGTTTAAATGTTCTCAACAGCTTGTTTTGAAGAAACTTAGCACCATGTAGAAGTCATGAGTGGCTAACCTTGCCTTGACGATTTGGCACATGTGCTGGAACTAGTTTATTTAAAAAAATACAAAAAATTACAAACAGAGAAGTTAATTGTTGGAGGATACCATTGGGCAAGGCCATAAAGGATCAATGGAAATAAATATCTCAATTGGAGAGGGCAATGAAGTGTTGCAAACTGGAGAAGACATTCCTGGGAAACCTTTACTCACAGATGTTGCAGCTCGTCCTGTAGATCCTGCTCTACACTCGTACATTAGTTTTTTTTTAAAGCTGGCATTGTAGCTGTTCCCATAAATGCTCAATTAGCAACAAATATGGCACCAAGATATGGCACTTTTCTCTTCCATTGCAAAATCATAGGTTCTCCACCAGTAAAGTTGGTGCCGTTCTGGCCCCACAATCTTGCTGGGCTGGAACCAGTGAACCCATGACAGAAGTGGCCAATTGGCAGGGCGTTCCACTATCACAAAGCTGTTTTCAACATGCCCTCATTTACATATGTAGTGAGTAATTCCTTAAAGCAATGGAACCTACGGCTCCGGTACCAGCACTTTGTTGGTAAAAAAACAGATATATGAGGCCAGCCAAAGTTTCTAAAAGACTATGTTGGGAATATGTTGCACCAGTGAGGCAGTGAGTCTGGAAGGAATGTGTTTTCAATAGAATTCAACCCAGCAAAGCAAATAACCGTGACTACAGCACTACTTTCAATCGTCACCTCTTTAATCCTGGAGCTGTGGCTTGATTCCATTAAGAATTTCAGATTAGATGCTCTCAAATAACTCTCAACAGCTTGATGTGAGGAAAACTCAGAGCCAAGCGCTAATCCAAACACGAGTCAAGCGTGGCTGAGCTTCCCTCGATGATTTGGACTGGAAATCAGGACAACAAGATGTTTCTAAGAATCGAAAAAGACAAAACGAAGGGTCTCGAGTTGCAGGTTTCAGGCCTAATGAATGCTTCCCTGCAGGTCCAGACGTCTGCGTAAATTAGGCCTGGAGCCTGTTAGCCTGTGTTGGATTTGTTTTCCAAGAGATTAGCCAAACAGTAGACGAAATCAATGATAACGATTAGGAAAGAATCATATCATATTCCTCCATTGATGATGAAGGGCCTGCACATTGTGCCTCTCTGTCCAGCAATAAGAAAACGATCCTGTGTTTTTACTGCATGCAACTGATGCAACTGTCAAAGTAACCACCGTTTTAACCACAGTTCATTTAGAGACTAAAGGTATTTAAACAGGAGTTTATCTTGTTTTTATTGGAGTAACTGCCTCTTCGTGTTTTTTGCCCAACACTCTTTACAACAGCCGCTTCGGGGCATAATTTGCCTCAATAAATCGATTTTTGCAACGTTATTCAGGCTCAAAGTAGCTCCAAACCTCCTTGCTAGAATCTGGAGAGCCCTGACATTTAAAACGAGGCATTATTAACTTATAAATGTGCACAAGAAGCTTATTATAAAACCACTGTTTACATCCCATAGCCTTAGCTACATCTTCAGGAGCCGCCATCACTGTACTGATAATGACATATCTACAGGGGTTGGACAATGAAACTGAAACACCTGGTTTTAGAGCACAATAATTTATTGTGGTGACGGACAGTTCTGGTGGAAACAGGAGAGTTGAGGTGCACATTGAATTCTGCCGTGATTTGATCAGCCGTGGTTTTATGTTTTTTTTGGATACAATCCGGGTTAGCACCCGAACATCCCTTTCAGACAGCTTCCTCTTACAGCGTCCACAGTTAATCCTGTTGGATGTGGTTGGTTCTTCTTGGTGGTATGCTGACATTACCCTGGATACCGTGGCTCTTGATGCATCACAAAGACTTGCTGTCTTGGTCACAGATGCTCCAGCAAGACGTGCACCAACAATTTGTCCTCTTTTGAACTCTGGTATGTCACCCATATTGTTGTGTGCATTGCAATATTTGGAGCAAAACTGTGCTCTTACCCTGCTAATAATATTCACAACTCACATGGTTTGGTTTATTACAAAGGGCAGAGATGTGGGAATGATACAGGATGCTGGATAATGGTGTAAAAAGTGATTTATTGGGTTATAGTTGGGTTTATAGTTGTTCTTAGACTAATACAGACTCAATACAGGGACTAGATAAGCCACCGACAGTATGTGTGTGTGTTTAATTTAAACACCTGAATCAATGCATATAAAAATATGTCCACAATCATTTAAACACAGTTTTATACGTATTATACGTCTAAAACTAATAGAAAGAGACTCCCGCTCTGTGAACTCCCGGCAGGAGAAGGCAGTGTTCCTCTGATATCCCATTACTCTCTCTGTCACCCTGCTTTCAGAAAGCTGTATTTATTCCTGATAGTCTCTGCAGTTTATCGGAAAGGAACTCTTAAATCAGATCATAACGTCCTGAAACTATTCTCGCGAGTCATCCTTTCCTCCAACACTGGAAACCTGAAACGTTCCGGTGAGCCATGCTGCTTTTCGCCCCTCTCCCGGACTCTCTGGAGACGTGGAGGTCAGTTATCTGCAGCTCGCTGTATCTGCGCTCTTCAGAGATTCTCCATTAGATGGGCTGTGAGACAGCTAATCAATGCGGGCCTCCTGTCGCCCTGCGCTATCTACACAGCAGCAGAAGCAGCATCGGAGGCGGCAGTGGCAGTGGTGGTGGTGGACGCTTCGGTGGCCAGAGGACTGAGGAGCTTTCTTCTTCCGTTAGCTGATAGGCAGATCAGTGGAGAGGCTTTTAAAAGGTGATTTAAGAGGGTCCATATGGCCTTTGTACATAAAATCAGCTGTATCTGCAGTAGACAGGGTCTAGATACAGGGGTTGGACAATGAAACTGAAACACCTGTCATAATTTTAGTGTGGGAGGTTTCATCATGGCTAAATTGGAGCAGCCTGGTGGTCAATCTTCATTAATTGCACATTATTGCACCAGTAAGAGCAGAGTGTGAAGGTTCAATTAGCAGGGTAAGAGCACAGTTCTGCTCTAAATATTGCAATGCACACAACATTATGGGTGACATACCAGAGTTCAAAAGAGGACAAATTGTTGGTGCACGTCTTGCTGGAGCATCTGTGACCAAGACAGCAAGTCTTTGTGATGCATCGAGAGCCACGGTATCCAGGGTAATGTCAGCATACCACCAAGAAGAACCAACCACATCCAACAGGATTAACTGTGGACGCTGTAAGAGGAAGCTGTCTGAAAGGGATGTTCGGGTGCTAACCCGGATTGTATCCCAAAAACATAAAACCACGGCTGATCAAATCACGGCAGATTTCAATGTGCACCTCAACTCTCCTGTTTCCACCAGAACTGTCCGTCACCACAATAAATTATTGTGCTCTAAAACCAGGTGTTTCAGTTTCTGACGAGAAAAAAGGAGGTAAGCATCTAGTAAAACCTGAGGTTTAACAGTCCTATGAAAAACACTTATCTCCATTTTTTTGTCGATTTTTAGTTTACTACATAATTTGAACACACAAACTGTCTCTTACATTGTGCCAAAATTTCTTGATGAACAGAGCAATAGAAACTCTTCAAAATGACCTGTAATAAACTATTTTTACATTGACTTCCATTGAAATAAAAAAAAAAAAATCTCTCTCCTGTAAAGTTGCTTTTTTTCGAGATCAGTATTTTTCATTGGACAGTGATGATTTATCTGTTGAAACTGCTTTTTAATGGTCTAAATCCTTATTAATAACATTTATAAACCATTTATAAACCCTTTATAAAGGAGCCTTATGTTAAAGTGGTACAGTTACAGCTTGCTCTCGTCAGAGTCAGTGATAACCTCTAAGGGTTAATCAGGTTAGAGAGGAATCTGAGAGAATCTGAGGGGGAGTTATGGTCTGAGTTCCTCCCCCCGCCCCAGGAAACACACCACACACCACTACCCACTATCTGTCCCATCAGACAACAGCTCTATCTATCTTCCCCAGATCAAGCAGAGGTCAAAGTCAGTCTGCTTTACCTTCAAACGAACGCTGAGATAATGCTGCAGGAATGTCCCCTCAGGCTGCTCTCTACAGGCTCTGCCACTGAGATTCTCAGTGTGAGCAGAACCAGTCAAAAGGTTAAAACCACTCGTCAGGATAAGAGCGTCCGATAGTACCTAAACACTGCTCCAGTTACCGGAATTTACCTTAAACCTGGCAGCCCAGCTCATATAAAAATCTATACACACTGAAAAAAATGATGCGTAAAATTTACTTTAAAAAAGTTTAGCAATTTAAGTAAATTTAATTTCAACTTCAACTCGGTTTCAAGACTTAAATGATACACAAAGTAAATAAGTGAACTGAACTTCAGTCAATCCTTTCTTTCAGTAACCTTTACTTAATTTATTTTAACTGAATCAATCCTTTCTTTTAGTAAACTTTACTTCATTTATTTTTACTGAATCAGTCCTTTCTTCTAGTAAACTTTACTTCATTTATTTTTACTGAATCAATCCTTTCTTCTAGTAAACTTTACTTCATTTATTTTTACTGAATCAATCCTTTCTTTTATTCAGCTATATACAGAGTACACAGTGAAACGAAACAACGTTCCTCCAGGGACCATGGTGCACATAAACACAGTATAGACAGAACAATAGTGCAACAGTACAAAAGTGCAGACAGACAATACAACACAATACAGACAAAGAATAATAAATAACAAGACAGTGTGCAAATTATGCAGTGTGCAAAAAGGACCAGGTGAGGTAGTAATTACTCTATTACACAGTGTGCAATAGAGTCCAGTGAGGTAGTAGGGTTTTTAGTGCTTTCCATTTTCTGGGGTAAGTGGGGTAAGAGTGTGTGTGCATGTACAGAAAAACCATCAGTTCAGTCTCTGCAGTTAAGGAGTCTGATGGCTTGGGGGTAGAAGCTGTTGCAGAATCTGGTCGTGCTGGACCGGATGCTGCGGTACCTTCTTCCCGAAGGCAGGAGGGAGAACAGTTCGTGTGAGGGATGAGTGGGGTCATTCACAATGCTGGTTGCTTTGCGGATGCTGCGGGTGGTGTAAATGTCCGTGATGGAGGGGAGAGAGACGCCGATGATCCTCTCAGCTGTCCTCACAATACGCTGGAGGGTCTTGCGGTCAGAGACGGTGCAGGTCCCAAACCAGGCAGTGATGCAGCTGCGGGGCTAAGCTACTATTGGTTCATTGGCTGATTTATGATCTGTTCTGATGGACAACAGGACTCAATTAGTGTTCTGTGCAAAAACAAAAAATAAATAAAAAATTGAAAAGAAACCACATGAGGTCTATTGTAAATGGACAGTGAATAGTGAATATTTAATTAATGTTCTAATCCAGATTATGAGAAGCAAAAACTCCTCAACTAAATAAAGAAAAAAAAACTTAAGGAAAGAAATGAAAGCCAGTCAGTCCGAAACATTTCATGAAATTCGAAAGAATCGTCAAGTGCAGTCACCACAAAGACCATCAAAAACATTATAATGATGAAACTGGCTCTCTTTAGGACCAACTTAAGAAGGGAGGAGCAAGAGTTCCCTCTGTTGCACACGATAAGTTTATCAGAGCTTGATGAGTATATATATATATTTTTTTGCGTTACACTGAATAAATTGATGAGTAAAATTTACTTTTAAAAAGTTTCGCAACTTTCTGCATTTGCTTTTTTTTTGTAAATTTTATTTCAGGTAAATTTAAGTAACTTCAACTCGGTTTCAAGACTTTACATAGAATAATAAGTGAACCGAACTTAGTTTACTAAAAGAAAGGATTGATTCAGCAAAAATAAATGAAGTAAAGTTTAATGACAATAAAAACCACTTTGACTTTGACTTTTGACAAGATTAACTCTTGATGAGTTCAGCACAGCTGTTAACTGAAAGCCTGAATTCCAGGTGACTCTACCTCATAAAACTGATTGAGAAAATGTAGAGCTGGTTCCTAGAGTTTTTACAGAACTGGGAGAATCTGCTTTAGCCAAACTGCAGCACCAGTGAGCAGTAATTCACTACAGCAAACTCTAAAGTTCAGCTTACTGCAGTCCCTATACCATTATAAACTTTCAATTTCTAAACACCTTCAAATAGAGTTTTTATTTTACCTTTTTATTTATTTGACTTATTGTATTCCCTGATTTACTTTTGGCCTTTTGCCTTTTTATGTAATTTATTTTGTTCTTCTATATTCATTCTATCTTCTGTTTGACCATTTAGGTTTTTTCCATCACTTTCCTTTTTATAATCTTGTTTTAGCTACTTTATCTAGCTAATTTCTCTCTTTTTTATTTTTTCACATTTTAGCCTGTCCATTTATGCTTTTATTTTGAATGATTTTATTTCTTCTTAATTATATCTTATATTGTTTTTTTGTTTGTTTTTGTAAGGCTCTTACCGTTTAATTTTTTTATTGTTTTGTTTGTGAAGCTCCTCATTTTAGCTCACCTGATTAAATTATATTACATTTTAATTTAAAGGTTGATTTGACTGATTGATGTAGGTGCAAAACTGACTAATCTAGGATAGAGGTGCTACTTTAAAATATAAAACATATTCTGGTTTGTTTTACACTTTTTATTTATTAAATAATTCCATGTGTTTTTCTTCATAGTTTGAATGACTTTAGGATTAATCTACAATGTAAAAAAAAAAAAAATCAAATAATGACAAAAAACTATATTTCTAATATATGCAGAGGCGGTTCTTTAGTTTAGCATTTGCCTAGGGCCTCGACCAAATCTGTCCTCCATAGGGGCCCCCAAATCTGACCATCCCAGCTACAGTAAATACACCAAAAACAATGTTAATTTGTTACTTATGTAAAGTAAAGAAAAAACATATTTCTATTAAAAAAACAACAGAAATATCAGTAGAATACCGAATTAATGTCTAATTAATTCTAATTGTCCAAACACACATACCCCACAGCCTCCTGTAAGTGAGCAGTTTCACCAGTTTCATCCACACACAGCTCTGATTAACTGCTTAACCCTAAACTCCTGAATCAGATCGGCTAAAATCAGAGGAATATCTGCCGATCGCCGATATCGTATTTTGGCTGAAAATCGGCCGATACCGATACACTGCCGATCGATCGTTCCATCTCTAGTTATTTGGTTTATGTGTGTGTTTCAAGAATGAGGCCCCTTGTTTATATTTTGCCTAGGGCCCCAAAATGGCTAGATCCGCCCCTGAATATATGGATTAGGAATTGGGGCATCTGATTCATAATTATTTTGTATAAAGTCAAAGGTATTAAAAATAGTTACAATTCTTCTTTTGCTAAAGTAACTGTATCACACTCAGCTCTACACACTACATAATATATATTATGGATTTTCCTAGTCAGTGGTTTTAATGTTGTGACTGATTGTGTACTTTTCTGTAGTCCAGATAGATGTTACACTTATTTATAAGATGTAAAACATTTAAACGGTTGGAATTAGTTTTATAGAACCTTGTTAATGTTTACTACTGAACTGTACACCAGTTTCAATGCATGCATTTTTCACCCTCAACCTCACCAAAACCCCCCACCACTTATCAGAGCTCCTCCAGGCTGCAGGTCCCCTGAGCCTCCCATCCCCGGCGTTCCTCGTAAATCCTATACGTCAGTGTTAAACATGCAGGTGAAGAGGTCACTCACTGTCTCTGCTGCTAATTACAGCCCTTTCTACTGCTGCTATTTAACACCAAGACTTATACTACATGTTCATTAGGTTCAACCTCACACTTAATCAAGCAGCACTGTTAATTTCTACCCCCTGTTTATTCATAGTAATATAATACGATATATAATATAATATAATATAAATAAGAGAGCACTTAAAAATGATGAGTTTCTTTGATTTTATAAAATTGAAAACCTCTGGAATAAAATCAAGAGGAAGATGGGTGATCTCAAGCCATCAAACCACCAAACTGAACTGCTTAATTTTTTGCACCAGGAGTGTAAAGCATAAAGTTATCCAAAAGCAGTGTGTAAGACTGGTGGAGGAGAACATGATGCCAAGATGCATGAAAAAAACTGTGATTAAAAACCACCAGGGTTATTCCACCAAATATTGATTATTTCTGAACTCTTTAAACTTTATGAATATGAACTTGTTTTTTTTTCTTTGCATCATTTGAGGTCTGAAAGCTCTGCATCTTTTTTTTTGTTTTTTTCACCCATTTCTCATTTTCTGTAAATAAATGCTCTAAATGACTAAAATATTTTTATTTGGAATTTGGGAGAAATATTGTCTGTAGTTTATAGCATAAAACAACAATGTTCATTTTACTCAAACATAAACATATACATAGCAAAATGTGTTGTTTTATAAACTACGGACAACATTTCTCCCAAATTCCAAATAAAAAAAATGGTCATTTAGAGCATTTATTTGCAGAAAATGAGAAATGACTGAAAAAAAAGAGCTTTCGGACCTCAAATAATGCAAAGAAAACAAGTACATATTCATAAAGTTTTAAGAGTTCAGAAATCAATATTTGGTGGAATAACCCTGGTGGTTTTTAATCAGTTTTCATGCATCTTGGCATCATGTTCTCCTCCACCAGTCTTACACACTGCTTTTGGATAACTTTATGCTTTACAGTCCTGGTGCAAAAAATTCAAGCAGTTCAGCTTGGATTGATGGCTTGTGATCATCCATCTTCCTCTTGAAGCTCATCATTTTTAAGTGGTCTCTTATTTTTTTTTCCAGAGCTGCATATTCATATATCAGATTTTCTTATGGGAAAATACAACAAGACTAATCTGATGTAGCATAAAAAGCACTTACCATTAATATTTATATCCATATACTTGCTCAACAAAAGTAAAGAATTGCTCATTTGCATGCTTGATAACCTCCAGATAGAGTGTGTATGAACCTGGAAAAACACAGCCGCTATTGGCTGCACTCTCCGTAATGAACTGTATGTCTCGCATGGTAATTAATGATAATGGTGCTTGACCCTGGACTGCATTAAGAGTCAGTAATGCAATATTGAACAAACCCGCTAACAAAAGGCTTCTTTGTTTAAATGCCACTGAATAATGAAGGCGAGGCGGGGCGTTGCTGCCCCCGGCTCAGCGTTTTTGACAAGGTTCCGTAATAAAGTCAGAGTCTCGCGTACTAATATTTTTCCGCGAGCCCTGACCTGCTGAAAGCCGGCTCGCTGGCAGCGGCAGCGGAGTGTGAAAAACGCACATTATCACTACAAGCCCAAGCCATTACAGCCCACCACTCCACAGAAACGGCAGCAGAGAAACAAGCGGTTTACCTCCTGCTCAATTCTGAAACGTACCAATCACTGTCCAATCACTAACGCCTCTTCTTACTCTGCTCAGAGACTGAAAGCAAACATTTACGCTAAGCCTTCTTAATTAAAGCGGAGAATAGGTCAACATTAAATGATTAAAATTTAGTAAAAAAAAAAGAAAAAAATCAAATATTGCGTGTCTCATGACTTTTAATAGATAGATAGATAGATAGATAGATAGATAGATAGATAGATAGATAGATAGATAGATAGATAGATAGATAGATCTTCATTAATTGCCAATCTTCATTAATTGCAAAATATTGCAATGCTCACAACATTATGGGTGACATACCAGAGTTCAAAAGAGGACAAATTGTTGGTGCACATCTCTCGCCATCTTTAATAAACTCCTGAAGACAGAGCTCTTCAAAAAGCACTTACTCTCTTAACACCTCTAACTAACTACCTTCCACTACCAGATCAGGAGAATCTCTCACTATCTTTAATAAACTCCTGAAGACAGAGCTCTTCAAAGAGCACCTACTCTCTTAACACCTCTAACTAACTACCTTCTACTACCAGATCAGGAGAATCTCTCACTATCTTTAATAAACTCCTGAAGACAGAGCTCTTCAAAGAGCACTTACTCTCCCAACACCTCTAACTAACTACCTTCCACTACCAGATCAGGAGAATCTCTCACTATCTTTAATAAACTCCTGAAGACAGAGCTCTTCAAAGAGCCCTTACTCTCCTAACACCTCTAACTAACTACCTTCTACTACCAGATCAGGAGAATCTCTCACTATCTTTAATAAACTCCTGAAGACAGAGCTCTTCAAAGAGCCCTTACTCTCCTAACACCTCTAACTAACTACCTTCTACTACCAGATCAGGAGAATCTCTCACTATCTTTAATAAACTCCTGAAGACAGAGCTCTTCAAAGAGCACTTACTCTCCCAACACCTCTAACTAACTACCTTCCACTACCAGATCAGGAGAATCTCTCACTATCTTTAATAAACTCCTGAAGACAGAGCTCTTCAAAGAGCACTTACTCTCCAAACACCTCTAACTTTAAACTACTACTAACCTAATTTCCTTCCTCCCCTCCTTTTCTCCTCTGTCCTATTGTTCTCAAATGGTCTCCTTTAGGACCTGTCTAAAAATGTTTTTACCATGAACTTTTATGACCTCTATTACTAAATGTACATCATTATTTGCAAGTCTCTTTAGATAAAAGCGTACGCTAAATGTAATGCAATGTAATGTAATGGAGAAACATCTGTGACAAAGTCAATCTCTAAATGAAAACCCGATAAAGAATAGTAAAAACGTCTCATGAGACATCCAAAATCATTTGAGTTTGAGCAATGAAAAATGTTTCTCTGGGGTGTTAGCCCAGATAATTCCAAAAGGTTCTCTACTTCAGACATCTTCAGACATCTATAGACCATGTCTTGACTGATTGCCTGCAACTGAGATAAAGAGCAAAAAGCTGCCTCCATTATTTTATTGTTGATCAAAGCATTACTTTAACAGTCGTGCGCACTTATATATCGCAGGACACAATGCTGTTAGTAATGATCCCTACAGGCTATAGAACGCTTATCGGCGCCCAGAGACACGAGCCGAGAGCCATCTAGACTGATGCATTAATTATTTACCGCGCTGAGGCCAAGTCTGCACAAGATAAGTGTATATTTGAAATTCTGCTCTGCTTTTGGAGCCATTTAGCTGGAGAGGAGCGCACTGTCGCTTCAGTTATCGTCCACTTTATCTCACCCAAAAAAATAAAACACTCTTTCCCAAAGCAGCGCAACTGCCTGTAATGCAGAGAGAAAAATAAAGCGCAGCAGGAGGAGGATAATAGGAGCTACGACTGAAAGCTAGAGGGAGAGGCTAGAAGAGCCCAGGACAAACAGTGCATGTGTTTAGAACATAGCATACGTTGTTTCATGACTTTATATAGACTAAAAAGTATGTGAACCCTTTGGAATGACTTGGATTTCTGCATAAATTGGACATTAAATGTGTTCTGATCTTCATCTAAGTCACAACAAAAGACAAACACAGTCTGATTAAACTAATACCACACAAAAAGTATAGATGTTTGCATGGTTTTATTGAACACAACATGTTAACATTCACAGTGAGGAGGGAAAAAAGGTATGTGATCCCCTAGACCAGGGGTGTCCAAACTTTTTTTGTTGGGGGCCAGAAGGAGAAATATATTTGAAGTCACGGGCCACAGACTCGGTAATAAAACAAATAATGAAATATACCACTTTATATAATACATTTTCCTGATTACTTTTATTTACACACCATTTTACTTGACTTAATATCTTTATCTTTGACAGTGTTGTGTAAACTAAGATTTTTCAAATTGATGTTTAATTTCATGATGTCTCTTAATATTAAACTCCTTAATTACTGCAACTTTTGGACTCTTTGGCCCGTTTTTCTGCGCTAAATCTGCTCACCCTCTCCGCTTTTAGACTTTTTGGCCTGTTTTTCTGACAGACGGTCTACAAATGGAGAAAGTTCAGCACTGTTGCTACTCTCTCTAGACGTGGTCGTCCTGTAAAGATGACACAGCGCAGAATGATCAATGAGGTGAGGAAGAATCCTAGAGTGTCAGCTGAAGACTTACAGAAATCTCTGGCACATGCTAAAAATCCCAAAGGGTTCACATACTGTTTCTTAAAAAAAAATGTATGTTGGTTTGTAGAATCTAGACGGGAAAAAAAATGGGATTCATGCATAGCTGTATTAAATATGTGCCAGTTGCTTTTTCAATGTTGCAGCAAGGGGGCGCTAAAGCATCAACCAAAATGTCTTGTACCATGTCAACTTGTATGTCGGTAACTTTATTCTTTTTCTTTCCAATTTAGTTTTGCTGATTGTTCCACCCATTCAGCTGTTACTAGTGATGCCACAACACACCAGGAGGGTGAAGACTAGCACATGCCTCCTCCGATACATATGAAGTTAGACTCCGCCTCTTTTTGAACTGCTGCTGATGCAGCATTACCGAGTAGCATCACAGCGCTAAGGCTCGGAGGAAAGCGCAGCGTCTCGGTTCTGATACATCAGCTCACAGACGCCTCGTGCTGATCAACATCACCCTAGGAGTGATGAGAGGAAATAGCTCCATCTACTGTACCCACCCAAAATGTATGTGAATATACAAAAACCTTATTGGACCTCATCTTGTGGACAGATGAGACCAAGATAGAGCTTTTTGGTAAAGCACATCATTTTTTAAAATTTATAAATCATTGCTTGTTCAGATCAGCAATTTCAGTTATTCGGACAAGCCAAGCTTCATTTTGGAATAAGGTTCTTTGGACTGATGAATTTAAAATTGAGTTATTTGGAGGATGGTTATTTATTTATGCATGGCGGAAAAAGAACACAGCATTCCAACAGCAAACACTTTACTGCTCCCCACAGTAAAATTAGTGCCAGTTCCATCATGCGGTGGGGCTTTGTGATCAGTGCAGGTACTGGGAATCTTGTTAAAGTGGAGGGTCACATGGATTCCAGTCAATATCAGCAGATTCTTGAGAACAATGTTGAAGAATCAGTGAGAAAGTTAAAGCTGTGCCGGGGCTGGATACTACAACAAGACAACGACCCTAAACTCTAAACACTAAACACTAAAAACACTGCTCTAAATCTACTAAAGTACAACATTCTGGAATGATCATCTCAGTCCTCAATCCCAGACCTGAATATTACTGAAATATAATCTGTGGTGTGATTTAAAGCAGCTGTTCATGATCAGAAACCTGAATCAAACCTGACTGAACTGGAGATGATTAGTAAAGAAGAATGATCCAAAATACATTCAACCAAACTCTCACTGGAAGCTACAGTTTAGGAAGAGTTTAGAGGCTGTTATTTCTGTAAAAGGAGGATCTACTGAATATTGATGTATTTTTTCTGTTGGGGCCCAAATTGATTCAGCTGCCTAATTTAGTTTAAAGAATTATTGCACACTTTCTGTAAATCCTATAAACTTTATTTCACTTCTCAAATATCACTGTGATATACAGTATTTAACTGAAATTACTGATTTGAATGACCAATGGTTTTTAAAGGAAAATCATGAAAATTATCAATGGTGACCAAATTGAGGTAAGACCTCCAAAGAGAAGAATCTACAGTCAAATATGGTGGAGATTCAACGATGTTTTGGGGTTGTTTTGCTGCCTCTGGCACTGGATGTCTTGACTGTGTGCAAGGCATCATTAAAATTTGAAGATTTCCAAAGGATGTTGGGATGCAACGTAGGGCCCGGTGTTAGAAGACTGATGTGACTCATGATGAGCCCAAACTTCCCAGTGGACGTCCTTAGAGTTCTAGTAAAATATAAAAAGGAAAACCCACAACAACTTATAATACTACAGGGGATAGACAATGAAACTCATTTTAGTGTGGGAGGTTTCATCATGGCTAAATTGGAGCAGCCTGGTGATCAATCTTCATTAATTGCACATTGCACCAGTAAGAGCAGAGTGTGAAGGTTCAATTAGCAGGGTAAGAGCACAGTTCTGCTCAAAATATTGCAATACACACAACATTATGGGTGACATACCAGAGTTCAAAAGAGGACAAATTGTTGGTGCACGTCTTGCTGGAGCATCTGTGACCAAGACAGCAAGTCTTTGTGATGCATCAAGAGCCACGGTATCCAGGGTAATTTATGTATTGTGTGGTCCTACCTCCCTGAAATGAGTTTTTCCCCGAGTAGGGTGTCGCTAATATGAGAAAGTGGATGCTCAGCTCCTGCAAAGCTCCCTCCACATCCGTGAAGCAGCGCACGCTTTCAGCTAAACTGTTTAAAAAATGTAAAATCTGAGAAATGTCCTCTCCCTCCGCTCCACTCTCGCTTCATTTAACATCTGGGTCTTTCTGGCATCGCCGGATAGCGTCCATTCATTCCTGTGGACCTGAGCACCTGCATGCACTGAATCTTTTAGATGGGCGGTATGAATCTACCAAAGCTGCCAAATATAAAACCTCAAATAGAAAGGTAAACTGCTAATGCACTCCAGCATCAGAGCACCGCATTACGGCTGATTATCACAGAAGTGGTTAGCATGGAACGGCTCTGGTTCCAGAGCTACAAGTGCTTAAAGGTGGGCGAAGCTTCGAGATGGTGGGCAATGCACTTAATTTACATTTGTATTCAATAACAACAGTAAAACCATCTGGCTAATATGATGCAGTTCCTTTCCTGCTGCCAAAAAAGCTCTAAACCCCTTAAGCCATGGGCTCCAAAAGACCTCTGAATGTGCTCTGTGGGATCTGGTTGTTCTACCTTGAAGCTCTTTTGGAAAGTACTGACCATTACATTGTAGAAACTCCCCAACAATACCTGCATAATACTTTTCTGGAGATCTTCTAATCCAGTCCTCCAGCTACAGTACAGACCAAAAGTTTGGACACTCCTTCTCTTTTTCAGTGCGTTTTCTTTATTTTCATGAATATTTACATTGTGGATTCTCACTGAAGCATTAAAACTATGAATGAACACATGTGGAGTTTAATGTACTTAACAAAAAATGAGCTGAACTCCACAGTCACCGAACCTGAAACCAATCCAGATTTTAAGGTTTGGGGTGAGCTGGAGCACAGAGTGAAGAAGACAAAGGAGCAACAAGTGCTAATAAACACCTCTGGGAACTCCTTCCTTCAAGACTGTTGGAAAACTTTTCATTTCAGGTGGCCACCTCTTAAAGCTCATTGAGAGAATGATGCCAAGAGTGTGTACAGCAGTAATCAGAGCAAAGGGGGGCTGTTTTTTGAAGAAACTAGAATATAAAACATGTTTTCAGTTATTTCACCTTTTTTGTTAAGTATATAAAACTCCACATGTGTTCATCCATAGTTTTGATGCTTCAGTGAGAATCTACAATGTAAATAGTCATGAAAATAAAGAAAACGCATTGAAAAAGAGAAGCTGTCTCCAAACTTTTGGCCTGTACTGTATATCACTCTTTGGTTCTTATCTCATATCTCAGATTCGTACTGTAGTGTCGCTGGTAGCAAATAACGAGCTCAGATCATTGAGTCCCATCGAGCAAAATGTGTTTAAAAAAGGGGCAGAGAGCATGAAATTTCACCAAAAATGGTTTTCCACTGCTGGAGCATACTTCTACACTCTCTTGGTGTTTGGGTGGAGGTTGGATAAGGGTCTCCTAACTTAAAAACAGCTTTTTTATGCATTAAGCCGAGAAAACATCTAAGTAGCTGAATAATGAACTAATATCAGGTTAATAACTGTCCAGTGTATTATTAAACAGCGGAGGAACAGTGAAAGTGAAAGTAAAAGCATTTCTCTGTGAAGAGAAACACTCTCATTTCATTTCTCCCCTTTCCACTTTCTTTCCTCTATCTTCCTACTCTATCTATCCCTTACCCTCCTACTTCTCTCTCTCTCTCCTCTGTCTCCTTTTTCTCTTCTCTCTTGCTACTCTTTCTTTCTCCCAACCATCTCTCTCCCGCCCTCTCTCTTTACTATCTCCCTCTCTCTCCTCTCTCTCTCCTCTCTCTTTTTCTCTCCTCTCTCCTTGCTATCTCCCTCTCTCTACTCTTTCTCTCCTCTCTCTTTTTCTCTCCTCTCTCCTTGCTATCTCCCTCTCTCTACTCTTTCTCTCCTCTCTCTCTTTCTCTCCTCTCTCTTTCTCTCCTCTCTCTTTACTATTTCCCTCTATCTACTCTTTCTCTCCTCTCTTCTTACTATTTCCCTTTTTCTACTCTTTCTCTCCTCTCTTTCTTTTTTTCTCTCGTCTCTTTCTCTCTTCTTTCATTTTCTCTCTTTCTACTTTTCCTCTCCTCACTATCTCCTTCTCTCTACTCTTTCTCTCCTCTCTCTTTACTATTTCCCTCTCTCTGCTCTTTCTCTTTTTTTTCCCTCGTCTCTCTTTTTCTCTATTTTCTCTCTTTTTCTACTTTTCCTCTCCTCTCTCCTTACTATCTCCTTCTCTCTACTCTTTCTCTCCTCTATCTCTTGTTCCTCCTCTCTCCTTTTTCTTTCCTCTCTTATTCCCTTATTTTTTCACTCCACTCTCTCTGTCTCTACAATTTCTTTTCTCTCTCTTTCTCCCTCTACCCTTTTTTTCTGTCCTCTTTTCTACTCTTTCTCTACCCTCTTTCGCTCCTCTCTCTCCCTCTCTACCCTCAACTCTATCTCTCCCTTCTCTCTCTCTTTCCTCCTCTCTCTCCCTACCCTTTTTCATATTCTCTTTCTCCTCCTTTCTCTCTTGCTCCTCTTTATCTCTCTCCTTGACATCTCTCTCTCTTCCCTCTCAACTCTCAATTCAATTCAATTCAAATTGGCTTTATTAGCATGACTGTTTAAAAAAAAAAAAACAATGTTGCCAAAGCACACAAATATCAAAACCGAACCTATAGTGAAACAACGATGAAACATAAACATCAATTAATTAAAGAAATAATAATAATAATAATAAAAAAATCACAATAATAATAATAACAATGATGATAATAGTAAAAACAACAATAATAATAACAATAGTAATAATAAAAAAATTATAGTGATTATAATGATCAAGTATAATAATATTAACAGTTGTTTATTAGGAGAGTTACTCACTGTCCTTCAGGCGGTGACAAGTTGCCACATATTTAGCCGCAAGAGGTGCTGTTTTTCCTTCACCAAGAAATATTTTTGCCAATTCACATTCGCTCAGGGTTTTTAGGTTTGGGTGGGTATTTGTAAGTTTTTGGGTGAAATTATTTCTAATAAGGTTATATTTTGTACAGTGCAGGAGGAAGTGCAGTTCTGTCTCGACCTCACCGCTCTCACAGTGACCACACACTCGTTCCTCTCTGGGCAGCCAGGACTGTTTATACCTGCCGGTCTCTACGGCCAGGCTGTGGTCACTGAGCCGGTACTTGGTCAGGATCTGTCTGTGCTGTGGATCTCTGACGGTGTAGAGATACTCTGCTAATTCATACGGTCTGTTTAGGGCCCGATAGCATTGTAATTTGGACTGGGTTCTGGTGTGGTTGTCCCAGTGTTGTAGATAGTCTGATTTGGTCTGTTTGATGATTGGGTGGACTCTGATTGGACTTTGGTCAGCAGTGCTGGACTGAGGCTGTGGCGTGTTAGGGGTCAGTGGGTTAGTTAATCTCAGAACCAGCTGACAGAGGGGACTGGGTTTAGGGCTGAGCTCTTGGGATTTTAGTGCTTTATACTGCAGGGTTTTCTCATTACTACATTTCAAATGGTTCCAAAATTTTAAAGCTCTTTTTTGAATTGCTATGATAAGTGGAAATCGGCCTAATTCTGCCCTGCATGCGTTTGTTGGTATTTTTCTTTGAATTTTTTATTATATTCCTGCAGAATTCAGCATGCAGGGTCTCTGTGGGATGCTTGTCCCATCTAGTACAGTCCAGTTTACTGAGTGGTCCCCAAACCTCACTTCCATACAGCGCAATAGGCGCAATAACGCTATCAAATATCTTACACCAGATTTTAATTGGTATGTTTATTTTGTGGAATTTTTTCTTGATTGCAAAGAGGGCTCTTCTGGCCTTTTCCTTTAGTGCATTCACTCCCAGATCAAAGTTTCCTGAGGCGCTGATTTTCAGGCCCAGGTAATATCGTAGTGTAAAGAGTGCTCTAGGGCGGTGTTTCCCAGAGTGACAAGGTGGCTGTTTTTCTGAGACCTGGCTTTTTTTTGGAAGATTACAATTTTGGTTTTGTCCAGATTGACTGTCAGGGCCCAGTTCTGACAGTATTGCTCCAGCAGGTCCAGCTGCTGCTGTAGCCCCTGTTCTGTGGGGGACAGCAGCACCAGGTCATCTGCATAGAGCAGGAATTTGACTTCCGTGTTGTTGAGAGTGAATCCAGGGGCTGCAGATTGTTCCAGTAACACCGCTAACTGGTTTATATAGATATTGAACAGGGTTGGACTCAAGCTGCAGCCCTGTCTCACCCCGCGCCCTTGAGTGAAGTATTCTGTTCTTTTGTTGCCTAATTTAACTCCGCACTTGTTGTTTAGGTATATAGATTTAATGATATCATATACTTTACCCCCTACACCACATTTTAGAACCTGATAAAAGAGTCCAGTGTGCCAAATAGAATCAAATGCTTTTTTAAAGTCAACAAAGCATGCATATATTTTACTGTTGGTGTTTTGGTGGACGTGCTGGTGGATTAGGGTGTGTAGGGTGTAAATATGATCAGTACTGCGGTGTTTTGGTAAAAAGCCAATCTGACTCTTACTCAGGACGCTGTGTTCGGTAAGGAAGGCCTGTATCCGGGCGTTAAGGATACAGCAGAAAACCTTCGCCAGGTTACTGCTCACACAGATGCCTCGGTAGTTGTTGGGGTCGAATTTGTCTCCACTCTTGTAGATCGGGGAAATAAGCCCCCTGTTCCAGGAGTCAGGAAAGCAGCCAGCTTTAAGAACCAGGTTAAAGAGTTTTAGTACGGCCCTGTGCAGATCAGGAGAGCTGTTCTTTAACATCTCAGTCCTGATGCTGTCAGGGCCACAAGCTTTCTTTGTTTTTAGATTTTGGAGAGCGTCTGCCAATTCTTTTGGGGTAATTTGGTAATCAAGGGGGTTTTGGTTGTTTTTAATTGCCAATTCTAAATGTTCTAATTCATCCTGGATATGTTTTTGGTGGGGGGTAAGATTTGTTGTTTCTTTAAATAAATGTTCAAAGTAGGTTTTCCATATGTCTCCATTCTGAATTGGAATATCCTGATTTTGTTTGCTGTTCAATGAGTTCCATTTTTCCCAGAATGGGTTTGTTTAATTGAATCTTCAATTTCTTGTAGGGTTTTGTTATAGTGTTGTTGTTTTTTCTGATATAAAGTTTTCTTATATTGTTTAAGTGTTTCATTGTATTTTTGTCTCAGTTCAGGGTTTTGTGGTTTTCTGTGTTTTTGGTTAGAGAGTTGCCTAAGTTGTATTCGTATAATTTCACATTCTTTATCAAACCAGTTTTCATTCTGGGGTCTTTTTTTGTATTGTTTTATTTTAGTGAGGTTCCCCTTGATTGCACATTTGTTATAAATTTGATTTATTTGATTTACTGCCAGATTAAGATCTTTTTGGTTAGTTTGGAACTCTGTTGTTAGGAACATGTTAATAAGGTTAGTGATCTCTGCAGAACTGGTTGCTTTGGTAAATTCAGACACACTGTTAGGAGTCCATTTGAAAGCCGGATTGATTTGGATTAGTTGGTTGGGCTCTTGGGGTTTCTCTGATTGGAGAACTCTTTTTAGAAACGCATTAATTTGGCAGTGGTCTGATAGTGGTAACTGTGGTCTGACAGTGAATGCACTGATGGAGGAGGGGTCCATGTCAGTAATGGCATAGTCGACTACACTAGACCCAAGAGCTGAGCAGTAGGTGAACCGGCCTAAGGAGTCTCCTCGGATCCGACCGTTAAGCATGTACAGGCCTAGGCCTCGACAGATCTGCACTAACTCCTTACCATTTTTATTGAGCACAGGGTCCGGATTTAAACGAGTGGTTACTGTCGGGGTCAGGTATGGAGAGGCCTTAAATATATGATTGTTCCCGTCACTATCTATAAAATCAGGTTCTGAACCTGTCCTGGCATTAAAGTCTCCACACAACAGCACATTGCCCTGAGCCTGGAAATGGCTGATTTCTGTGTGGAGGTTGTTAAAGAATTCCTCATTAAAGTAGGGGGATTCTACAGGGGGTGTATACGCTGCACATATGTACAGGTCAGAGTTAATGATTCCTTTTTTTAGTTTTAGCCAAACATGCGTGAGTTCTTTTTTGATCATTTCTATATCTGAGATTAGGCTCTCTTTATACCACACAATGACCCCACCTGAGTCTCTGCCATGTTTTATTTTTGAATTTTTATAAGAGGGTAGAAGGATTTCCCTGTAGCCTGAAGGACAGTGAGTATCTACATCTGATCGACACCACGTTTCGATCAAAATAACAATGTCCTGATTGGTGATTGCTTTGAGGAATTCAGCATTTAAAGCTTTGTTTCCTAAGAGGGATGAATACAGACCCTGAATATTCCAGGAACTTATAGAAAGAGATTTCATTGGTTATAAAAATTTGGTTAAAAAGGTAAGTATACAGAGGTGAAAATGTGATTGAATGTATAAAAGTATGTTTATAGGTAAGTATAAAGGTAAGTATGTTTAATAAATGTAAGAAATGTTTATATTCTAAACTAATTAAAAAATATTATTGAATTTGAGATTATTGTTAGAAATATTCTCAATATTTCCACATTTATATGCAGACTATATTTACAAAGCCATTTTCAACCTTTCTTCATATTTAGAATTGTAGATTATGCCAGTATTTTACAGATGTGGTGAAGCAGTTGACATACTTCAGTGATGTCTGAGGTTGAGTGTTTTTTACCTTGAACAACCTCTGAATATGTAACTCTCTCTCCCACAATCTCTCCCCTCCCTCTCTCTCTTCCTTCTTTCTTTTCTCTCTCACCTCTATCTATCTCCCTCTCCTCTTTTTCTCTCCTCTAAGCAGAAGAGAGAGTGAGTTATCATCAGATTTGACCCCGAGTGATAAATTGATCTAAAAGGGAAAAAATGATCCTCCTGTTTTTTCCACAGTAGAGAGGGAACATTCCTCTAACAGCACTGCTGCAATAACCCACAGAGGGAGTCCTGAACTGCCCCTCAGGGCAGCGGGGCAGAGAGCAATACCCCGGTCCTATGGGGGCGGGGCTGGGGGTGGGGGGGGGGTGATCATTATCACTTCACTTCAGTTTCTGAGTCACAGTGAAATATCCTGTACTTCCTGCTAAAAACTCTTTCATGTTATTGTGGAACATTATGATGAATTATATATATATATAATATATACAGAGGTCACCAGTAACTACACCATAAATAAATTATTTTAAGTTAAACTTTTTTAAATTAACTGAACTTAGTTTAGTCAAAAAATCCTCTTACCTATTTTTATTTACTTATTATATGAATATAGCACAAGAAGTAAGGGAATGTGTGTTTGATTTAGTTTATTTAGTAATTTTTTGGTTGTTTGTTGCTTCTTTGCAATAAATTGTATACTGTTGAAAATTATTCAGCATTTTTTAGTTAACTTAAGTTATTTTTTCTTTTACTTATACATTATTTCACAAAAGTGAGTACAACCCTTATATTTCTGTAAATATTTTTTATTGTTTTTCATAGGACAATACTGAGAAATCGACAGATTAAATAATTATCAAAATAATTGTTAGTTACAGCCCTATTTAACCTATTAAATTAGCCATTTTTTGTTAGGAAATGACAAACAATTATATTTCCCTAATTTTCAAATATGTAAAGTATGTACAGTTGTTTTTTTATTTTATTTTTAAAAACATTTAACCTAACAAGCATTTAAAAAAAGGAAATATATATATTATATTGTATAAATAACAGTGGTGTTAACTCACATACAAAAACACAAATTTACACATTTAATGAGGACATAATGTAGGTCCTCAAAATCTTCTTCTGCCTATGACTGCAGTATAACCACGCCTCACAGAGGGGGACAGAACACTCATGATACCATGGCTCCATCTGCTGGTGGATTTACCATCATGCACTTTTCACAGATACCAGTCAGACATAAATGAAACTCTGTCTCATCTTCACACCATCACATCTCTCACATCTGACATATTATATTAAATTAAAAGAGCTTGTTCAGTGTAATTACATAGAATTACTTTGCTGTGTGTCATAGAAGTATAGATACTAGGGTTTAAAATACTTCTGTAGAAGTTGAAGCATCAACTCAAGCTTTTTACTCTTTAAGGAAAAGAGTAAAAGTACTGCTTTCAAAACTATTTAAAGTATAAAAGTAAAAGTAACGTAAGGGAACAAAATGCAGCTATTAAGAACAAAAGCTTAGGCCGAACCACAGAGTCTTATAGTGCAAAAAAAACTAGTGACATCATGTGGTAAAACACAGAATTGCAAGTAAATGAACCAAACCATTCTCACATATTATTTTATCCTGCATAAATGCAAATTTAAAGGCACACTAGGTAGGATTTTCTTGATTATTGAACTTTTTAAAGAAGTGAAATTACAGCTTGAAACTCACTGCAGCGCTGCATTGAGGTGTAATAGGAGGAATAGCGGTGCTCTCGTGTCTGTGCCGGAGCTCCTCTGAGCTCGAATCAGACTCTGGAAGTTTTCCTAGGCGTCCGCGACCAACGCTCGCGAGAACTGCGCCTCTTTCCAGAACTGCGACCTGCTTTCAGACCTGTATGTAGTTCTAACAGTTCTACAAGGACTACAAAAAAACCTGCTATTTGGAGTTGGTTCATTCTTTACAGAAGATAACTAGTAGTGATGAGCACAGCAGCTCTTTTAGATGAACCGAATCATTAGGATCTGTTCACTAAAAAGATTCGTTCAAAAGATTCGTTCATTCAAACGATTCTTTTGTGCTGTTAGTCTGTGCTGTACTATTGTGAGGAGAAGCTCCGGTGAGTTCTATGGAAGCCCATTCCCGCCACCTAAAAAATAAAAATACTCCAGCAATTTTTTTTATTATTATTAAGTAAATTGCTATCTCAATATTTTGAGATACTAAGTCAATATTTTGAGATACTATCTCAATATTTTGAGATACTAAGTCAATATTTTGAGATACTAAGTCAATATTTTGAGATACTATCTCAATATTTTGAGATACTAAGTCAATATTTTGAGATACTAAATCAATATTTTGAGATACTATCTCAATATTTTGAGATACTAAGTCAATATTTTGAGATACTAAGTCAATATTTTGAGATACCTTAAATGCTGGCTGAATATACATGCGGCCACCTGTAGATAATGACCTGGGAATTAGGCCAAAAGTGAGAGCAATAACGTTTTAATTCATATTTAATTTTATTTACATTATATTTCACTCAGAGTTAAACTCTGTCCCTCGCATTGTGTTCTCCCCTTTATTCAGAGCGTTTTCACAGCACTTTGCTTACATGCTGTTTTTTACTGTTAAAATGCGACATCTACAGGCGGCCGCATGAATGTTCAGCCAGCATTTAAGGTGGAACGGGTTAAAAGGTTAATAAAACATCCAGAGTGTAAATATGTGAGGTATAAGTTGAGTTAAAATGTTTGTTTTAACTGCTAAAGCTGTAGGCTAGCAGGCGGAAACTAGCAGCGGTTAGCATTAGCGATTAGCATTAGCGATGGGGTTAAATGTGTAAATATATCATGTTAAGTGTAAAATATGGCTGTTTGTAAGCTTAGCTTGCAGTAAATTGCTCCAAACTGAAATATATATTTTAGTCTGGGGCTTGTAAAAGCTTTTACTGATACTGTGTTTGTGTTTTAATATTATTCCATGCTGTGCTTGTTTGGTGGTGAGGGCTAACAGTGCTACTCTGTAAACACGCTGTTTTATCAGCTGTAGAAACAGAAGAAATGTCTTGTTTCAGTCCTGATTTACAATAAAGTAAATATTTCATGCTAAAAGAGACAAATTGATGATGGTTGTAATTATTTTAACGTGCTTTTTACTTTCTGATGGAAAAAGTAGCTTAAATGCAGGTGGATTTTCCACTATTTATGTAGTACATTTTAGTGGTAATAACAGCCTACTGTATATATGTAAAAAAAAAAATATATATATATATATAAACAAAATTATTTTATATATATACCACAGAGATGTATATATTTATTACACTCGGCAACTCTAGGGGAGCCCACAAGCACAAAATCTCAATCCAACCTAGTGGAGCTTTAAAACGGAAGATTAGAGAAAGTAATATATAATAATAAAAAAAGTATCTATATATTTGTTTAAATATATTTTTGGTCTGCAAGTTTCAATTTATATAAAGTTTTTTTTTTTTTAACAGTTTTTATCAGTTTTCTTTTGTGTGTACACACACTTTCACTCCATAATCTATTCAGAGTTTTATAAACGAGGCCCCTGGGTAACTTGCTGTAATGGATTGGACAATGAATTCTGCTCTCTACCAGAAAATCCTGAAGGAGAATATCTGTCTGTTTTTAACCTCAAGCTCAGACATACTTGGGTTCTGCAGCAGGACAATGACCCAAAGCACACAAACAAGTTCAACTCTGAATGACTTAAAGATAAATAAATAAATAAATAAATAGTGACACAACAAGTTATTAGGTTTTTCACATTGGATACATTTTTCTACTAATAAATAAATTAAACATTAAAAACTGCTTTTTAGATCTACTCAGGTTGTCTTTGTCTAATACCATCTACAGCTGAACATCTCCAAAACCAAGGAGATGTGCATAGACTTCAGAAGGTCCAGGCCCTCTGCTCAGCAGCCAATCTCCATCGAGGGGGTCAATGTGGAAGTGGTCAAGTCCTACAGATACCTTGGTGTGCACCTGGACGATAGGCTGGACTGGTCAGTGAACACTTACTCCCTCTACAGGAAGGCCCAGAGCAGACTGTACTTCCTCAGAAGGCTTGGGTCCTTTAACATCTGCCAGAAACTCCTGCTGATGTTCTACCAGTCTGTGGTAGCCAGCGTCCTCTTTTAAGCTGTAGTGTGCTGGGGAGGCAGCATCAGCAAGAGGGACGCTGGACGACTGAACAGGCTGGTGAGGAAAGCTGGTTCTGTGCTGGGATTAGAGCTGGAGTCCTTAACACCACTGGCAGTGAGGAGAGCCCTCAGCAAGCTGCTGAACATCATGGACAATGTTCACCACCCTCTGCACAGCACCATCACCAGGCAGAGGAGCTCATTGAGCGGCAGACTGCTGTCCCAGTCCTGCTCCACAGACAGACTTCGAAAGTCTTTTGTCCCTCAGGCCATAAGACTGTTCAACTCCTCTCAGCACAGCAAACTAAAGACTCTGTGACACCTTTTCTTTCCAGCAATTCTGGCCACACCATGGACATACCCCCATCTATGGTCACACTATCTTGCTGATGCCCATAACACTATTTTTATAGTTCTACCCTATTTAGCACTAGTAGTTCATTCACTAGTTCATTCATCTACTGTTTACGTATCATTTGCACTGCTAAATTTAAATTATTATATAACTGTGTTTGCACTTTCTGTATGGCGGACATCAGTTATCCTTATTTTTACTTTATGCACATCAACTGGTGTTCACTGTCTATTGTGTTCAACTGCACTACCTCCATTTTACATCACACACACACACACTAAAGACTGTACTTTTATAATTTCATTTTATTTTTTATTTTGTTGTATTTATATGTATCATTTATATATTTTTTTATCTTTTTGTAACTTTGTGTACTATACACACCTGCTGCTGGATGTCAAGAAATTCCCCTCGGGGATCTATCTAATATTAAAATGAGTTGGTTAATCTGAAAAAAAAGGTAAGAATGATAAAAAAGCAAAAACAAAAATCTTTAGGGGAGAACATTTTTCACAGCACTGTGTTTATTATAAATTGAACTGCAGACATTAAGATTCATTATACCACAGTTAGTTCCGACTCTGCAATGTGACCGGCAGAGAAGAGTTTTATAAGTGACAATATCAGCCGGTAATGCACTGTAACCAAAACTCTCCATGTATTACTCTGCCACATAACCTAGCAAAGATACAGCGCTTACAAGCCAAATACAACCCAAATGCAATGTCATTAAACACCACTGAGAGACTGAGGATCTCATAGAGGCACAGTGCAGAAATGCCACGTCTCCAACAGGCGGCGTAGGCAAAGATGCGGCCCACAAATAAATAAATAAGCCCAGCGATTCTAAAATATGCATTATTACACACATTATCAGCCACCAATATCAGGTTAAGAGTTGTTATTAAAATAAAAGTTTAAGTGTTTACATTTTCCAGTTAATACATGTTATTTTAAGTGTAATTACGCAAGTAAACAAAACTTAAATTCTTATAAAAAAAAACAAAACAAAAAAAAAAAACATTTCCGTTCAGTCAAACGAACTTTGGACTTAAATCTACACAGATTTCTCTCCTGAAAAACATTTATTTGGGTGAGTAAAGCTCTTACATTTATTTACAGTAAGCTTAGATTTCCACAATTTTGACAGAAAATGCAGAGCTTACAGTGCAGCTACAAACAGAGCAGTAATGGAACTATTTTAACTCGCAGAGTGTTAATTTTATAACTACACCAATCACATTTTCTTGTCCTGTTTAACTTAAAACCTTTTAATAAACAGCAAGGGAACTGTGGTATAATCACAATAATACACTCGAGGTTCCTGCTATAACATGTAATATTGGCACTGTTGTTCTGAACTACTGTATACTCTGCCTGCGACCTCATGTCTACAACTGCAGCACAGCAGTGCCAATATTACACATTATAGCACGAACCTCGAGTGTATTATTGCTTAATTATACCACAGCTAGTTCCAACCCTGCAATGTGATTGGCTGAGGCGTATTCCACAAGTGCCATTATCAGCCGGTAATGCTGATAATGGTAATGGGGGGAAAAAAAAAAAAAAAAGTTATAAGGTATTATATTATATAGTTTTTCCCACAGGGTCAGGTTTGGTTTGGATACATTTTTCCATTAACAAATGTTATATTTACTCAGGTTACCTTTAGCCCTATCTGGATGGGATTTTGTTTCTCAGGGGGTCCTGGAATTTGGACTATTGTTGATTCTCACTGAAGCATCAAAACTATGAATGAACACGGAGTTTTATGTATTTAACAAAATAAAGATTCATATTCTAGTTTCTTCAAAATAGCCACCCTTTGCTCTGATTACTGCTTTACACACTCTCGGCATCATTCTCTCAATGAGCTTCAAGAGGTGGCCACCTGAAATGGTTTTCCAACAGTCTTGAAGGAAGGAGTTCCCAGAGGTGTTTATTGGGGATTGGGTTCAGGTCCGGTGACTGTGGAGGTTCAGCTCTTTTTTTTTGTTAAGTACATAAAACTCCACATGTGTTCATTCATAGTTTTGATGCCTTCAGTGAGAATCTACAATGTAAATAGTCATGAAAATAAAGAAAACGCATTGAATGATTTCTAAAATTAGGGTCAGATAAGAACACAGGACTACACACACAGGCACAGTTTCCTCAGTGAAAACTTTATTCGTTTATTTTATTCTCCACTGTATTCTACAACAGTATGCAGTTCCAAATCACTTTGGAAGTGTGCATGTATGGGAATGCTGAAGCTCTGATCGATACAGCAGACATGTCTGTAGTGTTCATTTATTTAACTTTTTTTTTTGTCTTTAAATAAACCATATATAGCATTTTTAGATTCTCATAATATATAGATTCCCCCCTTTACCATTCGCTTGTATATAAAATAGTTTTTATTGCAAATACCTTTGCATGAATCGTCCTCTTAAAACAATGGATTAGTTCTGAAATCAACAGAAAGAAAAAGAAAAGGCAATGATATACATACGTACTGTTTTTGCTTTTGGATCATAAAGCAACGGATTTGACAACACACCATAAAATACAGGACAGAAATGTGCCAGAGCTTCAGAGCTTACGCCGCCAGATAAATGACCCGTTTCGTGTTTTTTTTTTTTATATATATATATATATTTTCTTTGGACGTTTCAGTCAGTACTGGCCAGTGACTGGACCCCATCTCTCTACTTCCTTATGCAAACAAAAATCAAACAAAACGAAACAAAATGTAAAGCTTCCCCTGAAGCTGCTTTCCTTACAACATTTAAACACCCAAGATTAAAGGTACAATATATATAATCTGACAGAATATTACAATAATAAAATTTTCATCGGTATCTGCTGGTTAGAAGCAAAGGCTCATGATCTGAAAACACTACTAACAATCTACAAGCGAAAAAAACAACATTCCTCGCTGTACCTTTAACCGCTTTGAGTTATTGCTTATATATATTTATATAGTACGTAAATAAGACTTTAAAGGTACGATCTTAAAAGTGCTCAAGTTGCTGGACGTGTAAAAAAAAAAAAAAAAAAAAGTTCACAGACATGGCGGTAGGAGTCAGCCTTCAGCTGCTTTCACACTGAACGCACGAAGTAACAGTATTTTCAGACACTGATTTTTTTTAAAGATCTAAATGGACAAGCGCATGCCTCCTCCGATACATGTGAAGTCAGATCCCGCCTCTTTTCTAACTGCGACCAATAGCAATAGCAGATTTATTAGTTAGCATCACAAAACACAAAGGTGATTTATCAGATAACAGATAGATGCCTGTGCTGACCAGCATCACACAAGGAGTGATTGGCATGATAAACTGTGGGCTCTCTCTCTCTCTCTCTCTCTCTCTCTCTCTCTCGGACTCCGGCTGCTGATGCACTAGAAGCATGACTTAAATTTAGGATTCAAACTTGTAATCGTTGCATGATAAACTGTGTTTTCTCTCACTCTCTCTCTGACTCCGGCTGCTGATGGAGTAGAAGCATGACTAAAATTTGGGATTCAAACTTGTTATCGTTGCATGAGAAACTGTTTTCTTTGTCTCTCTCGGACTCCGGCTGCTGATGGAGTAGAAGCATGACTAAAATTTAGGATTCAAACATGTAATCGTTGCATGATAAACTGTTCTCTCTCTCTCGGACTTTGGCTGCTGATGGAGTAGAAGCATGACTAAAATTTAGGATTCAAACATGTAATCGTTGCATGATAAACTGTGTTTTCTCTCACTCTCTCTCTGACTCCGGCTGCTGATGGAGTAGAAGCATGACTAAAATTTGGGATTCAAACTTGTAATCGTTGCATGAGAAACTGTTCTCTCTCTCTCGGACTTTGGCTGCTGATGAAGTAAGAAGCATGAGAAGCATGAGCAGTAGGTGTGGCTGGAAGGTCCCTTTAAGATTATAAATATGGAAAAGTTTTTATCTGGGGTTTTATTTTTCCAAACATGTGGTATTAAACATGTATTAAATCAGTTTGCAAAGTTGTTAGACACGATTTATTTAATGTTTTAAAGATTAATTTCTAAGTATCTCTCTGTTTTTGTCCCCAATTTAGCTAGGCCAATGTCCCACCAGTTCAGCTTAGCTCTATATACCCCATCACTAGTGATTCTACAACACAGAGTGAAGGCAAGCACATGCCTCCTTCAACACATGTGAAGTCAGACTCCGCCTCTTTCTTTTTGAACTGCTGAGAAGCATCACAGCACACTCGGAGGAAAGCGCAGCGACTCTGTTCTGATACATCATCTCACAGACGCAGCCTTGTGCTGATCCACATCACCCTAGGAGTGATGAGAGCAAAGAGCGCCACCCAGAGAGAGCAAGGCCAACTGTGCTCTCTCAGGGCTCCAGCAGAAGATGGCAAGCTGCATAAGCAGGATTTGAACCATCACCGTTAGAGACGATATTAATGAGGGGACAAGCCACTGGAAGAAATGTGAATAAAAAGTTCTCTAAATGCTTAATAGGATAAAGTCCTGCCCTTTTGTTTTTGATTTTAGATAACTGTGAGTGAACTATAAGGACTCCTATAAGGACTTATGGGTGTCAGTTAGCATTCCTCGCTAGCACATTAGCGCTGAGGCTAAGACATACCAAGCGTTCAGTGTGAAAACAGCTCTACATAGATTGAGAAACGTCAGCGTACAAACAGATAGACGTAGAAAAGACGATGGTTTACGATGTGGTCTCGTCTGAACGTGCCCAGTTATCTTACTACTATTGTTCAATCTACACTAATATAAAAGGCCTCAGGTGTTACAGTCGGTATATTGTTCTGTTTCAGGTTCAAAGCCTGGGTGTTATACTGTATCATTAGCATGCATTCTAGTTATTAATATACACAGACAGAGCCATTGTTGGAGATTTCAGGAAGATTCCAGCCAGGTAGTCGTTACAGGCTAATCTTTAGCATGCAGATGATTAGTATGGACACAACTCACTTTAGAAACCAACAGAAACCAATAGGTTTTAGTCCAACTTAAGACCAAGTGTTCCTCTAAACCCTGAAGCTCAACAGTGTTCTCCACGTGTTTTGAAGGGTTGTAACCCCACCAAAAAATGCCAAAAAGGTCAAAAAGCTGCATTAAAATAAAGCTTAAAGAGAAACCAGCTTCCAAACAAGGCCTTCTAGTCAAATCTTGAACATTAAACTGCTTGAGCTCCAGATTTTCCTAAAGCTGTAATGAATGTAAACGATGTGAATGGACTAGAATTAACATTCCACCAGATTCCAGCAACCATAAAGCAAAATGAACCAAAACATAAAAATAAAAGCGGCACTTATTTAGGACGATATGAAGAGAAAGAGCAACATATGGCAAATGCTCAATAAAGGCCTTTTTTTTTTAAACAATCATGGAACATCTCCCTGATGCTTCAGTTGTCTAAAGTTTCTAAAAGAGCCAACCAGTTTGCTTGGTGTGGCAGAGATAAGGAGATCTGCGCAACCGCAGCAGCCATAACATTATAGAGTCAAATACTACTAACGATTTAAGAAGGTTTTGTCAGATTTTAAACATGTTAAAATACTAATTTGATCTTCAGTTTTGCAAACTTTGGTGTCTTCCATTCAAAGAGATAAGCAACTGATCTTATCTGATTTTAGATAACTGCCTATTGGCACTGCAAACACAGCCATTGAGAGGACTGACTTGCCTATAAAGTACTTCTGGGTGTTAAATGTTAAAAGTTCAGAAAACCTAGCGCTATAATCCAACCTACTTTTGTTTATAAAAAAAAAAAAGAGAAAAAAAAAAAGGAAAAATCAAAGAAAATTCCTTTTTTTTGCTTATTTGACTAAAATTAAAATTTGGAAAAAAACTGATGGAAACTCTTTAGGAAACCAAATGCCAAATGGACAAAATTAAGTCAAAATTTTTAAATGTCAAATTGATTTAAAAATGTATTTTGTTAGCATGGAGAGCCCATTATGTGGCCATAGAACAATTTATATACAATATATCAATTAAAGCAAAGTACAGGGGTTGGACAATGAAACTGAAACACCTGTCATTTTAGTGTGGGAGTTTTCATCATGGCTAAATTGGAGCAGCCTGGTGTTCAATCTTCATTAATTGCACATTGCACCAGTAAGAGCAGAGTGTGAAGGTTCAATTAGCAGGGTAAGAGCACAGTTCTGCTCAAAATGTTGCAATGCACACAACATTATGGGTGACATACCAGAGTTCAAAAGAGGACAAATTGTTGGTGCACGTCTTGCTGGAGCATCTGTGACCAAGACAGCAAGTCTTTGTGATGTATCAAGAGCCACGGTATCCAGGGTAATGTCAGCATACCACCAAGAAGAACCAACCACATCCAACAGGATTAACTGTGGAAGCTGTAAGAGGAAGCTGTCTGAAAGGGATTTTCGGGTGCTTACCCCAAAAACTTTAACCATAACCACCATTGTGCAACCTCAATTACCTCATCTTGGTTCACATCACCCAGATCTAAACTGCTGCCCTTTCCTCTCCTGTTACACACCAATGCTTTTCCAACACAAGACTCTCAACAGGCACAACTCGAACCCAATCTGTAAACAAGCCACCGTTACTTCCTGTGAATCTCAGATATGTGTAACAGTACCTCGCTGTGCCAGAGCAGAGCTTAGGAGATCACATAGCCATCACTAGAGCTCAATGCGCAAGTGAAAAACACATTTCTGAGACTCTACCATGCAAAACCACAGGTATTATGTGTTAACAGTCTTGGCAAATCTCTGAACAGCACGAGGCATCTCACACTCTGGTTAAAAAGCATTTGAAGAGGAAAAGCAATGGGGAAAACCAGCACTGTAGCAAGAGTTCATCCTGAATGTGCTCTGAGACTTGGTTAAAAGCATCACTTTAAAATTCCTTACTGGTTTTAAACAATAAAAGAACCTTCAAAATAAGCTTTTACAAGAAAAACACTTTCTAAAAAGAGATTCCTCCACAGTTTCAAATGAAAAAAGCTCTAAAAGTTCCTCAAGAAACGTATACTGTTACTGTTGACAGTGTACAGTATTCAGACAGCTCTAAAACAGAAACGAATGCCATTTGAGGTGACAAAAAAAAGAAAGCTGACAATGAGATTATCCTTCAAGATATCGCTTTACCTGGAACAGCCTGCGCACTTCACAGCTTCGCAAGGTTTCCACCCAGCTCCTTTTACCAGGACTGACCTGGGTCACCTCACTACCTTAATGGGAGGCTAAATCTTTAACGTTTGGTGCTGCAACCCAACGCCTGGCCGACGCACTAAACTAAAGTACTCGCAATATGGAGCACCAGAGTGCTGATGCAGGCTCTAGAAGGGTGTGGTACCTTAAGCCAAGCTCCAAAGGGCCAAAATTTGGTCCAATCAGACGAGGTGGCCTTTGTCCAGTTAAAACGGACTCTGGTTCGTTTGTACCATTAGTGTGGTTTGACTAAGCAGGTGTGAAAACAGTATTCGCAATCGGATGCGGATCAAAATAATAGGGCCGAGACCTGCTATAGTGAGAACGTAATCCGGTCTCAATCCAACCCAGCTATCAAATACACTTTGTTTAAATGAGGGGACAATGTGCTCACATGGTTTATTGGTGCACATTTTGCTGCGTTTAGGTTTTTGCCTGTGTGAAAACAAACCAAACAGAGGGAGAAACGCTCTAAATAACTTGTCAACTGATACGGACCATAGAAACCAACTGCAGGTGTGAAAATGGTTTGGATCATCTGCAGTGTGAATGCCTTGTTCTAGATGGTTTAAGCTTTCAGACCAATTACAGGAAGGTACGGTAGGCTACCATGCTCAACTGTTAAACAATAGAAGAAGAAGAAGAAGTAGTAGTAGTACAGGTGTCGTGCCGAATTCTGACTTCCAGCAGAATGAGTGTAACAGATGTCCCCCAGATTAATCTACAGTTACAGTAGATACAGAATAATAATATCGCCAACATTTTTTAATATATACCCTGAAATATGGTGCCATATTACCCACCCCTAATTATCACATCAGGGTACTACTTTTTTTTTTTTTTTTTTTTACTGTTTTTAGCAAGAACCATTCATACTGTATTATACTGTATATCTACTAGAGACTATAGAGATTATATCTTTCCAGTATCATAATTTATTTTAATTTAGTTCTGGATATATGGAGATATTTGGAGTGCTTTATTAATATTATTAGTATTATGACATTCTGGATCATTGACTTCTGTTACAAATCTTATAAAATTCTTGTATTTTTTAATATCTTAGTAATAAAATTTAGTTTTCAGTTTATTGCAGTAGTGATTTCTTGAAATATATATTTTTAAATTCAGTGTTTTCTCATATCGCCAAGTATATCGTTATGGCAAAAATCCCATAAAATATCGTGATACTATTTTAGGGTCATATCTCCCACCCTACCCATACTGCTGCATTATAGGCAGAATTCAGAATTCACAAAAAAAAAAAAAAAAAAGGCAAGTTGCACAATTACCAACATTCTACAAAACAACCAATCAGTGTGAAGTATAGGAAAACTCAACCCACATAGATCCAAGTCACTAAACTGTGGGGTAAAACTAAACAAAACAAAAAACAAACAAAAAAAACAAAAAAAAAAACAAGAAAAACAATTGATTTTAAGTCATTTTAAAGCATTTCTACTGTACCATTCTTCACAACATTTGGACATAAAGTAAAGAAGGAGTTTGCCATCAAATATAAAAAAAAAAATTCAATGCAGAACAATCCGGCATAATATAGAGACATCAGCAGCACAGATGCATCAAAATGAAGATTTTTGGTTGAAACCGAAACTAACAAAATGAAACATCTGGCTGAACGCTGAATATTAAATAGTGAACAGGTTGTTTTTGCAGATTTTCACTATTTTTCACTTTTTTCACCATTAAATGAACTAAAACGCCTCAATTGATGTTTGCCTTGCTTTTCAAAGAGAAAGGAAAATCGTAATCTGGCTTTAAATGTTTTAGTCATTATGCAGTATAAATTATCATAACAAATAAAAGTGATTTTTTGGCTATTTTTTTAGCTAAATAATTTTGGTTGCCAAAACATTGATACATCTCAAATTTACCAGATCTTAACATTTCTACTTAATTCTATTCCTTACACAATAAAGTGAGTTTGGCCTACACTTCAGAAAGCAGAAAAGCCTTTGAAATCCTAGATTTTGGTTGTAAAGTATGCAAATTTTCAAAAAAAAAATGGAAGAAAAGTACTGACCAATAATCTGCTTACATTTTGTTTGAAGGCTACCTACATAGAAGCTTCAAAAC
This sequence comes from Astyanax mexicanus, assembly GCF_023375975.1. NCBI lineage: Eukaryota > Metazoa > Chordata > Actinopteri > Characiformes > Acestrorhamphidae > Astyanax > Astyanax mexicanus. The sequence continues at coordinate 119,432,665 of NC_064408.1, forward strand.
ACATTGATAAACATTAAAAAATAATGTATTTTTAAAGCAATAATTGGATATTTATGCCTTGATTATGCTATTTTTCTATATATAACAATTTCTGCTTTAAGCACAATTCAGTAAACAGTATGTTATGTATTGGAAAATGTTCTTTTATGCATTAAATAAGATCAATTAAATGTTCTCTCTTATAAACCCTATTTATAAAGCTTTATTAATATAATATGCAACACTTATGCTTATGTTTTATGAATACATTTTCATTTAGTTTATACTATAGATTACTTAAGTCTTATTTTATGTTGCGTGTAATGGCATAAGCTCTTCATTAATACATAAATAATGCTTCAGAAATGGGCTATTCAATGTTTATTAATGTTTTATGAAGCCCCTTATTTAGATACCCTTTAAATAAACTGTAAAAAGGATGTAATACACTAAATACAAATTAAATGCAGTGTAAATATAAGGTAGTTTAAAGGGTATAACCGAATATACAGGATTATAAAGGATTTATATAATTATAGTCTCCATAAGAATACAATACACCTGCATAGTTGATCTGGGATTATATCTTCACTTTAGACACTTATTAAAGGAGGTCATATCTTCTTACGAACTTTTTACGAAGTCCTAACGAACACAAGGCATTTTTAAAGCACAGAATTGTGATGTATTTCACTGTTTCCCCAAACTGATCAAATTCCAAATAAGAAAAAAAATTCCAAAAAAAAAAAAAAAACTGCGTAAGTAGGTTTTTACGAAGGAATTTTGTCGTAAGAACGATTAGCGAAGCACGTCCAGCACAGACCTGAAACCGTTCTCTGAAAAGCACAAATACGGTGAACATTCCTGACTGACAAACAGAAAAACAGAAAGAAAAGAATTACTGTAAACTTAATGAGAGCTCAAGAACAGATACGGCGCCACCTAGTGGACAGTTAGAGAATGCAATACATTTGTTCATAAAGTAAAAGCACAATGCTGAATCTGTACAAGCAATAAACAATAAACCGCATGGATCACATTGGTCACCCAACCTAGAATCAACCTGTACACAAGCTCTGCCCACAATGAGTTCAAGAGTAGCTACTAGAGGTGTAACGTGTAAAATTATATGTTTTTTTGATTTTACCAAATTGAAAACCTCTGGATTATAATCAAGAGGAAGATGGATGATCACAGTCCATCAAACCAAACTGAACCGCTTGAATTTTTTGCACCAGGAGTGTAAAGCATAAAGTTATCCAAAAGCAGTGTGTAAGACTGGTGGAGAGAGGAGAACATGATGCCAAGATGCATAAAAAAACTGTTATTAAAAACCAGGGTTATTCCACCAAATATTGATTATTTCTGAACTTCTAAAACTCTTTATGAATATAAACTTGTTTGTTTTCTTTGCATTATTTGAGGTCTGAAAGCTCATTTTTTTATTTCAGCCATTTCTGATTTTCTGCAGATAAATGCTCTAAATAACCATATTTGTATTTGGAATTTGGGAGAAATGTTGTCTGTAGTTTATAGAATAAAACAACAATGTTCATTTTACTCAAACATAAACCTATAAATAGCAAAATCAGAGAAACTAGTCTCTTAATTTTTTCCAGAGCTGTATATTCATATTGAATCATTGAGTTTTGGTGATAAAATTGAGGCACTGGTGGACAAAAAATAGCAAACAAAAAATGAAAAATGTATTAAAAAAAAAAGGTACAGTCTGAATTGTATTGCATGGTATTGTGGGAATTGTAGAAGATTTACAACATCACTTATAGGGCTACACAATATTGAAAAAATAAGATGATATGTGACTGTGTGTGTGATATTTAAACAATATATGACTTTATCCTGATTTAAGTTCATGTATTTGTGCAGTAAAGGTCCTAGAAGTCTACTTCAAAATTTTATACACTGGATTTTGTACTATTTCCAGTTATTGACTGGACTTAAAGAGCTTAAACAGCAAAATAAAGTAAAAAAATGTGGGTGTTCTAAAACTTTTGACCAGTAGTCTTATTTGCGTTTACAAAATTAGATGCTTTATGTACCAAACTCACACCAAATCCTGTGGTCCCTGTTAATTTTGTTGTTTTGTGTTTCATTACACCACCACCAGCTACTGATCAAAGTATATCAGTGCATCTCAAAAAAGTTACTTTATTTCAGTAATTCAGTTCAAAACGTGAAACTCATATATTATATAGATGTATTAAAACACAGAGTGATCTATTTTAAGCGTTTATTTTACTTTTATTATTAATGATTATTTGCTTACAGCCAATGAAAACCCAAAAATCAGTGTCTCAGAAAATTTGAGTATTACATAAGACCAATTGGTACTTTGGGCAGTGTGGGCAGTGTGCCAAGTCCTGCTAGAAAATGAAATCTGCATCTCCATTAAAGTTGTCAGTGCAGTGTTTTCCAGGAAAATCTTCCCTCTGCTGACAACTTTAATAAAGAGATGCAGATTTCATTTTCCAGCAGGACTTGGCACACTGCCCACACTGTTAAAGTACCAATTGGTCTTATATAATATTTGAATTTTCTGCGACACTGATTTTTGGGTTTTCATTGGCTGTAAGCCATAATCATCAACAATTAAAGAAATAAACGCTTGAAATAGATCACTCTGTGTGTAATTCATCTATATAATATATGAGTTTCACATTTTCAACTGAATTACTGAAATAAAGTCACTTTTCAATGATATTCAATTTTTTTTAGGTGCATTAGCATAATAAAAATCTCATTCAATCTAATGACATTAGATATAATTTATGTTAATTATATCTTGTTAAATCTTTCATCAGCCTGAATGAGATTTTAATGATTTTACTGATTTTAAGGCTTGTCCAACTGGGCGGAGCCTAGATATGTCAATCACTTTCAAAAGCAGAAGAGCTCAAACATTAACACTCAATCGTGGCTTGAGTTTACAGCAGAAACCTAAATCTGAAAGACTTTCCTAAGAACTTCTGTACAAACCGCATGTAAAAATTATATGTACGTGTGAACACAAATAATTCCCTTTTTCCATTATTCATTATAATAATGCACCAAGTGATCTGAGGCAACGTTCCATAATCTGGATTACAGGTTCCCACCTGGTGCACTGAAGAATGTGCATCATTCAACTCCTACAGAAAACAGGTTAACGTTGTTATTTCGTAACAAATGGGAAACGCACACATATACACATACATACATATACACATATATATAACTTTCCAATTAGCTCCCCATAATCAGAATTATTCTAAACCGGATTCCACTGCACTAGATGACTAATTCAGATAGGAAAAGCCATCGTGTGCCTGGACTGATATTGCTCCTGAAAAAAAAGACTATGATGGCTCCAATTTAAGGCCTTTTCACACTAGAGTCTGATTTTTACAGACGAATGTAAATGAATGGTATATTTTATGCATTCCTAAACAGACAAAATCATCCTTACTTATGTTCACACAGCAGTAAAAGTGGCCCAAATCCCAATTTTCTCACCAAATCCTATGTAAGATGTTTTATAAGATGTTCACACTGTCGTTTTGATATGATCTATATCCTACACTTGCATCTGAAGAGCAGCGCTTCACGTGAAGTTTCGGTTTCATCTTTACCAGCATCACAGGCTCCATCAAGCAGTTCCAGTGTTTGCCACTAAGCTCATCACTGATAATGAGAAGAGCTGAGGAGTTTTTCTAGCCCCGATTTCTTGTAGCACAAAAGACTAAGAACTTAAAGTGATTCCACTACGTTTGCAAAATTAGCATCTTTTTTTTCAGCTGAAAAAGACCGAAATGGTCTTAAATAATGACTTTTAGTGACTCAGTGATTGTTTAGCAACCCAATAAAGCAATTTAAATTCAACAAGATATTAATAAAAAAAAGCCTGCATGATCTTTTGTGTGGTCGGATGCATTAAAATCAGTTGACCAATCAGAGCTCCTAGTTCCTAAGAGTCGTAAGTGGTGGGAATGGGCCTTTTAAATGATATAATGCAGTGTGCTGTTTTTTTTTTTTCACCACATAAAGCAATTCAAGTGATGCAATGCATTAAATGCACAAAGGTGAAATTTTTAAGTACAAAAAAAATATATATTACATTTTGATAAACGAACACATATTAATTTTGTCCTACGCTTAGCGTCTAAAATTGACAGCCTATGAATATGTGTAATGCTTTAACCGGCTTAAAAGAGAGCAGAGGTGGACAGTGAGCTTCAGATTAGTGAAAGAATCGTTCACTTTGTGATAAAAGTATTAAAATAGGCACTAATCAAGCCGGTTAGCCATGCAAATAAACAATATGGCTGCCATTTTCAATGTGTTCGTTTTGTGTTTGAGTGTAATTAATTGGACGAGCCATTTTTTAAGATCTTGGTATCTAAATATACACAAGAAAACATATGAACGTATGAAATGAAAACGTATATTAATTTTGTCCGAAATTGACAGCCTATGCATGAGTGTAATTTTTAAATTGGCTTAAAAAGAGCAGAAGTGAACAGTGAGCAGAGATAAAGAAAAAGTGGATTTTAATAAGAGCTATCAAAAAAAAAAAAAAAAAAGTTAAAAAAATTTAGTGTGAAGGTAGTTTTTTTCCGTCTGAAAAAATCGTACTTAGTGTAAAAAGGCCTTTTTACTGATATAAAATTCAGTGGGCGACGATTTTACGCCACATAAAGCGTTTCATTTAATTCATCTGACGATTCAACACATCAAATTAACTTAATCTAAATAAAAAATAAGGCAAAATAAGGAGAGATAAAGAGATGTGCGCAGTACGAGTCGGAAACAACAACAGTGCGAACCTTTGGTAATGCATAGTTCTTTTCCTATTCCCCGAATTCATCCAAGCTTTTCTTTTTTCAGTTTTAAAAACAAGAAGAATGAGAAAGCTAGAAAATAAATGGCTATTTCCGTCATCTCCGCTCCTCTCTCTCCGTTTCGCGAGTTCTCAATTTGGCTTACTGTGAAGTTCATCGATCCGTTATCTTTATGAAAACAGGACAAATCTCAGTCATGTGATCAGTTCAGAAGGTCTGCAGTGATGATACAAACAGAGAGAGAGTCAGTGCCTTCTTCCCTCCCTCTGCTCGTCTCCTCAGGGGAGGAAGGGCTCGTCCTCCTCTTCCTCAGTTCCAGCAGGACCCGGGTCACTCAGGCAGCGCTGGAGTCGCTGCTGCTCCTTCCCGTCCTCCTGCTCTTCCCTCGCTGCAGACGGAGGCTTCATCATCAGCCCCCCTTCCTCCTCCTCCTGCTGCTGCTGCTGCCTCCTGCTGAACTCGTCCAACGTGCTCACCGAGTCGGGGGACTGAGGCGAGGCCAGGTCCACTTTGATGGATGGTACGGTGTCGGCGTTCGCTGCCGGCTTGATGCTCCAAGCTTGAGGATCTGCAGAAAAGAGTAAAAACAGAGTGTAATTTCTAACAGAAAAAGTGCCACCTAATTTTCGCACTATGAAGTGCATCGGATTATAAGGCGCATTAGGCGACACTAGTAAGGAACAGGGGTGTCACCATGTTTTCCTTCTAATTAAGCAAAAGCTAAGCTAAGTTAAGCTAAGTCAACCGAGCGCTGGATGTTAAGGGAGAACTCTGGTGTGAAATGGACTTTTGTTGTAGTACAACATGATAAAATGATGATTTGATGAATAGCACACCTCTGTTCTCTCACATAAATTATAACAGTTTGTCCCAACACCCTTCAGACTGGGTGACACTTCAATAAATCACTTTTACATCCTCCAACCACTGCTTACATCCTATAACACAAGCTTTAGCTCCGAGAGCAGCCATCACTCCTGGTGCCGGCTGCTATGCTATGTGGAGTCTATGTATATATATGTCTATGTCATTATCAGTACAGTGATGGCGGTGCTCGAAGCTGAAGCTAGTGTTATGGGTTAAAACTGCATTTTTTAATAAGCTTCTTGTGCACTTTTTAAGTTATTAATGCCTCGTTTTAAATATCAGGGCTCTCCAGATTCTAGCAAGAAGGTGTGGAGCTACTTTGAGCTGGATAACGGTGGAAAAAGCAGTAGATTTATCGGGGTTAAATTATAAATTATGCTAGTTTAACGTGAAAAAGCTAGTTTAACGTGGTTAACGGGTAATGCTAATGCAGCTCCAGCAGTGCTAGCCAGGGTTAGCAGCAGGCTACAGGCTAATAATACATACTTCTGAACGCCGAAAGAGCTAGCGCTTAGTGTGGTTAGAGGCTAATGCTGCTCCAGCAGTGCTAAATGTGGTTAGCAGCAGACTACAGACAGATAATAATCAACTCTGAACAGCAAAAGAGCTAGCACTTAGCACAGATAGTGAGTAATGCCAATGCTGCTCCAGCAGTGCTAGCCGGGGTTAGCAGCAGACTACAGTCCGATAATAATCACCTCTGAACGGCAAAAGAGCTAGTCTTAGTGTGGTTAGCAGCTAATGTAAAACACTGCTGGAGAACTGGCAGTATGCTGGCTTTACTGCTCCTTACAACCTGACTGGTAAAATTAAGGCGTACTGACTATTTTTTGGGAAAATTAAAGGATTTTATGTGCACTTTAGAGTTCGAAAAAATATGGTAGAAGGTTTTTTCCGTTTTATTAAAAGAATAGTTCACTTTGTAATAAAAGCATTAAGTTTGGCACAAATTATCTTCTGGTTCTACTTTTTTCAAAAAGCCTGTTAGCTGCACACAAAGAAACAAAAAAACAATATGGCCACATTTCATTGTGTTTGTTTTGTGTTTGATCATAACTCTGCATCTAAACATAATTTTCTGAGTATGGGAAATTTAATTCAGCATTTAGAAATTCTCAATTGAGTAATGTTATGAAGATATAAGCCAATTAATTGTATAAATTGAGTGTTTTGGCACGGAATTTGAAGAATTGAAACAATTAGTGACTGGTGTTAAGTGTTCTAACCCTTTCAGACTTAAATTATCTTCTGTGATGAAAAAAAAGAAGACTCTTTATATTCTACTATAAAATCTATACAGCAAATAAATAAATTCACTGGATATGAGGGGCTGAGCCCAACTGCTGAAAAACAAACCTGCATCTAAACCCCCCTCTACCAAACTTTACACTTGGCACAATGCAGTCAGACAAGTACAGTTCTCCTGGAAACAGTGACTCTATCACTTGCCAGACGGAGAAGCAGTAATTATTTATCGCTTAAAGGGAAAGTGTCAGATCCCCAGCTCTGATACACCAGCTAACAGATGCCTGTATTACTTAAATACTCTACAAAAAGTTGTGTCAGCAATTGCCAAGTTTTCCTGCCATAGCAGAGCCACACACCCCTGGCACTAAGAACTCTCCAAATGTGTGAATAATTGTGAGGTTTAGTATTAAATAATAGGGAAAGAAAAGCCTGACTCACCGGATGCCAGTCTGGCCCTGGCGATGGTGGGAGAATCAGGTGGTGGCGCCGGCACTGTGAGGTAATTACTCATCTGTGATATCTGAAAATACACGCACATTAGTTAATAATAATCTTAAAATAATGTAATGAGTGGAACATCATATATATTATGCAGAAAGTGATTCATTTACACTTCTTTTACACCTAAAATTCAGTATCTATGATGAATGAATCAGTAAACGCTATAAATGATTCCTTATCTAGCATTAATGATTCAGTAACTGTTAGAAACTATACTGTTTTACTAAAAATGATTCAGTAACTGCAATATATGACTCAGTAATCTCTACACCAGGGGTGTCCAAACTTTTTTTGTTGGGGGCCAGAAGGAGAAATATATTTGAAGTCACGGGCCACAGACTCAGACCAAAATAATGAAATATACCACTTTAAATAATACTTTTTGCTAGAAATGAGCACTCTCTCCGATTTTAGACTCTTTGGTCCGTTTTTCTGTGCTAGAAATGCGCACTCTCTCCACTTTTAGACTCTTTGGCTCGTTTTTCTGCGCTAGAAATGCGCACTCTCTCCGCTTTTAGACTCTTTGGCTCGTTTTTCTGCGCTAGAAATGCGCACTCTCTCCGCTTTTAGACTCTTTGGCTCGTTTTTCTGCCCTAGAAATGTACACTCTTTCCTCTTTTAGACTTTTTGACCCCGTTTTTCTGCGCTAGAAATGCACACTCTCTCTGCTTTTAGACTCTTTGGCCTGTTTTTCTGTGCTAAAAATGCGCACCCTCTCCACTTTTAGACTCGACCTAGCGTTCAAATCTCACATTATAAAAACCTGCTTAACAGCGGACCAACTTTCATTCGATTTCTAAAATACCAATGAATAATGTATAGTAGATTCAGTATAATGTGTAGAGCAGGGGTGTCCAAACTACGGCCCGCGGGCCATTTGCGACCAGTTTCCTTTTTTGGAGTTTGTAGTTTGGACACCCCTGCACTACACATTATACTGTATCAACTATAAATTATTCTGCTATAAATGATACTATGTTTATTATGAATTATTCAGCATCTGCTATAAATGATTCAGAATCTACAGCTCAGGAAAAAAATGAAGAGAGCACTTCAGTTTCTGAATCAGTTTCTCTGATTTTGCTATTTATAGGTTTATATTTGAGTAAAATTAACATTATTGTTTTATTCTATAAACTACAGACATTTCTCCCAAATTCCACATTCATAAATCGTCATTTAGAGCATTTATTTATTTGCAGAAAATGAGAAATGTGCAAAAAAAAGATGCAGAGCTTAGTGTCTGCCATAAATGATTCAGTATCTGTTTTACTCCGTTATATATCTATTACACTACATGTAATTTGACTGAATTATCAATTGCCATAAATGGTACTAGATGTAATATGAACGAATCATTAGTTCATAATCTAGTATCTATTACTGATAATTCAGTAACTTCTTTAAATTATTCAGTCTTAAATGATTTAGTGTGTACTACAAATGGTTCTGTATCTGTACTCGGCGTCACCTTTTTATATGGAATAACTTTCATAAACCCCTAAATGGAAACATGTTAGAACTCACTAAATTAGCATAAACTCATGCATTACTGATAATAACAGAATAAAAACCTCTTGGTTGTCACCAGAGGCGGTTCTTTAATCAGGCAAACCTAGGCATTTGCCTAGGGCCTCGACCAAATCTGTCCCCCATATGGGCCCCAAATCTAACCATCCAAGCTACAGTAAATACAACAAAAAACAATGTTATTTGTTACTTATGTAAAGTAAAGAAAACACATATTTCTATTAAAAAAACAACAGAAATATCAGTAGAATACCGAATTAATGTCTAAATACTAATTGTCCAAACACACATACCCCCCTCCGCAGCTTGCATTGAACTAGTCCATAATATGATGACGTAGCAATGTGCCGCACGACGTGACTTCAAACCGAAACAGCGGGAACTGTACGCGACTAGAGTGAGAGCTGTCACAGTGAAAATGAAGCGGAGTTATGAAAGTGGTTCTGCTAAACGAAAGAAACGGGCAGAGAGCAAAAGAATCGCAGATGCACTGCCAAAATTCACCTCCTTTTTTTTTACACCTCCTGGACCGACTGTTTTTGGGGCCGATTCCGATCACCGATCTCCGGTACCGATATTGGGTGGGGCCAAATGCCAGACTAATGCAAACTAATACAAACCTGGTACTGACTCCCCTAATTACATCCACGCCTAAGCAAACACTGGTAATTTACGCTGCTAGTAAATAAACATGAGTGTTACTGACCAAAATAAACGCTTTTTAGGAGAAATATAAGTTATGTGTAAATATTTATAAGACAATAGCTGACAAAATCTTTTTAAATGACGTTAATAAACATCACTGTGACAGCGCTGACAACGTGAATCACTTATCTAACCAGCCTTTACTGCTTTCAATAACCTCCAATAGCCTTTAATAGTCTTCAGTAGCCTTCAACAGTCTAACCTTGCAGCCATGGTGTGTCCACTAAACTCTGTAGTTATAAACAACATGAGGTTAGCAGCGCGCTAAATGCCCTGTTTATAATGTAATTCGAGCAGTGACTCCGTGACGCTGCTCTAAACTGCTGCTGTTAGCTGCTTGGGCTGAAAGATGAACTGTAGAGAGCTGTATTATCCGGTCAGTGGGGTTAAAACCTTTATTTCCTACACAGATGAACTTAAGAAAACTGTAAAAACGCTCCAGACTGGCTGAGCTGAGCCCTGTAGCCTGTGGCTGGGCTGTAGTAAGTGAAGACAGCGGGGCTTGTGCTGCTGCTGCAGCTCCGACTAGTGGTTGGATGAGGAACTGCAGCTTCTTGTTTCCAGTTTCACCGGCCATCCACACACAGCTCTGATAAACTGGTTAACCCTAAACTCCTGAATCAGATCGGCTAAAATCAGAAGAATACGATACACTGCCGATCGATCTTTCCATTTCTAGTTATTTGGTTTATGTGTGTGTTTCAAGAATGAGGGCCCCTTGTTTATATTTTGCCTAGGGCCCCAAAATGGCTAGATCCGCCCCTGGTTGTCACTATCGAGCAGTCAGGTCGATAGGTAGTTAAGTATATCTACACCATTCTCTCTCCTGTTTGCTCACCTTCTTCTCCAGCTCTATCATCTTCTTCCTCTTCAGCAGAATTTCATTCCAGCCGTCCTCGTATGGGTCAACCACCAGTGTGTGCCTGTTGTACGACTGCAGCTGGAGGGAAAAACACAATTCAATTATTACAAAATAAAAATCTCTTATATTTATATGAAAATATTACTTGTTCCTTCAGTTTTAAACCACTGAGTGTTGTGTGGTCTTACTCTCTGGCGTGTTTTCTGCAGGTTGTTGCGCAGAATCTTCCGGATCTCCTCCTCTCGGCCTTTTGATATCTGAGGAAGAGCTCTCTCCGGAGGAGGCTTCTTGGGTTGGATATTTCTAAGTGAAGAAAAACAAAAATGTTTAACACAAATAATTTTATTCACTCCTTTTCTGGGTAAAACGGCTTTCAGGCAAATGATGTACAGTATAGTACAGTACAGAAAGTATTAGGTACCAAATCACAGCTAAATGGATGGAGCGCCAATAAAATGAAAATAACTTATTCTTATAAAGAAAACAGCTGAGATCTCGTCAGTTAGTTTGAAGAACCAAGCTTTGTTCCCAGGGGTCTAGGGGTGTCACAATTCTCTAAATCCTTCATTCGATTTTATTTCACGATTCGATTCTCGATTTTTTATTTTTATTTTTTTACAGCAGAGAGGTCTATGCCAGTTTTAGATTAGTCTATGGTCAGTCATTGGTTTGATTCATCAAATTTACAATATCTTATTTTAAAAGGTGGGCTTGATATAAGTGATGCAAAGTGATACAAGTGATCTGTAATACATCATATTAGGCACTAATGGTCAAATTTAAATAACTTAATTAAGATATATATGTAATGCCATCTAGTGGCTTTTTTTGGTAGCAGCAGTGTGCAACATAACAAAATAAATAATAAAAAAATACAGGAACAGTCATGTACAAAATAATAGAACAATTAGAGCCTTAACAAACTTTATTGTGTGGGTTGCTAATTTTCTTCCTTTTAAAGTATAACTCCACTGGGGGAACATACATTTTAGACCTAAACAATGAAGGAAAAATGTATAACAGTGTCATTGTGATCAGTGCTTTATAATCAATGTATAAATTTTGTCAAAAGTCCAAACAAAAAACTGCTGAAATTACAGCATATAAAAAATACGGTAACACTTTATTTTAAGGAACACAAATTAGGCGCTTATTAATGTCTTATTATTTGCTTAACAAAGCCAAAATTAGACATTTATAAATGATTTATTCACTACTTATTTGGCTTCATTCTGTGTAAGTGTTATTGGTGCTTAATTAGTGGTCTGTTATGTAGAAATGATTAATAATGGCTGTATTAGTTCTTAATTAGTTCAGAATAAATGGCTTGTACTCTTGGGAATAATTTGATATATCTTAATAATTCTATATATTTAGGAATAATTTAGAATATTTGGGAATAATTTGATATATTTGGAACAATTTAGTATATTTAGGAATTATTTGGTATATTTGTTTACTTTCTGGTGCTATGTAACTAATATCCGTTATGAAACATAATAAATGGCAATATATTGGAAAATATAGTGCAATATATTAAATAATAAGTTTTCATATATGGAAAAAAGGACATCTATTGTTTAATATACGACAATTTATGCATGGACCATTTATGTCTATATATTGGTAAATATAAAAACATACCACAATAAAGACAAAATCTCTAAACTGCTAAACTGCAATATTTTTTTAGACCAAATGCTTTTTTTGTATTTATTAGTGTCTTTCTTAGTTAAGCATTTCACAAAAGAGACAAAAGCGTACCATGGTTTAAAATACATCCTGAATGTGCCAATAAAGGTCCACAGTTACAAACCCAATAAACAAAATACATTTACATTTACATCATCTACAATTACTTAAATAAAGCGGTCATATTCATGTTTGCATATTAAAAATTTTAATGTAACAAAGATTGACAAGTTATTATTATTTTTTTTTTTTTTGCCCAAATGCTACATACATTACACAGACCTAGCCCAAAATCTTATATTTAGGTGTATTACACTTATACAGTCTATTAATTTTACTTTGTGATTTATCATTAATTTTGTGTATAAGGGCATACAAATATTATTATATTATATTATATTATATTTGATTTGATTTTTATTATATTGCTAATAATGTATTACATTTTTTAAATCATTTTAAATAATTGCAAGAAAAAAAAGCAGTTCCTGTAAATGTGCTGTGTCTCAGTTGTAACCTGCTGAAAATACCCTCCCTCTCCTTAAATCATAATTGTTACATTTTCAGTTTGAAGATTGAGCAAAAATGTACCCGTGGTTTTCAGACAAGCCAAATTTGGCAGGATAACCGCGAACCCTGCAACTCTGGGGAAAAGCGTTCTGTGATTGGACTGCAAGAGCAGAAGATTTAGACAAACAAGTATCAGCAGTTACAGCGCGATAGGGCGGGACTAAGCTTTGGATGATGTTCGGAGAAAAGACGCTAAAATTGGCTCTAAGATTGAATGAACTGAATTAATATACAGGTTATGGTTTGTGCTCGTTTCTTGGACGGAGGGACCAATGCAGTGAGCACTGTGTCAACCAGCTGGATAACTGACTCTGACCCAACAGAAACCTCCCCGCAGTCCTTCTAAAGTTATCTGGCAAGGTGAGTCCTTAATTTAAACAGTAGCTCATCATAACACAGTTTAAAGAATCCACATGCTGATAATAAGGCTAAGTTTTTTTAAGCAGTTTAAAAATTATAGTGAGGTGTACATTCTTGCTAAACTGCTTAGTCAACACAATTTAAATTATGAGTTATAACTAGCTACCTTAGCTATAGTTTAACTAGCTAACCTAGCTTTAAGTTAACTAGCTACTTTATCTTTAGTTTAACTAGCCAACCTAGCTACCAGCTAACCTAGCTTTAAGTTAACTAGTTACCATTGCTTAATGTAACTAGCCAGCCTAGCTTTAATTTAACTAGCTAGCTTAGCTTTATTTTAACTAACCAGCCTAGCTTTAATTTAACTAGCTAGCTTAGCTTTATTTTAACTAGCCAGACTAGTTTTAATTTAACTAGCTAGCTTGGCTTTATTTTAACTAGCCAGCCTAGCTTTAATTTAACTAGCCAGCCTAGCTTTAATGTAACTAGCTAGCTTAGCTTTATTTTAACTAACCAGCCTAGCTTTAATTTAACTAGCTAGCTTAGCTTTATTTTAACTAGCCAGACTAACTTTAAATTAACTAGCTAACCTAGCTTTAATTTAACTAGCTAGCTTAGCTTTATTTTAACTAGCTAAACTAACTTTAAATTAACTAGCTAACCTAGCTTTAATTTAACTAGCTAAGAAAGCTTTAATTAAACTAGCTAACCAATCTTTAATTTAACTAGCTAACCTAACTTTAATTTAACTAGCTAACCTAACTTTAATTTAACTAGCTACCTTTGCTTTAATTGAACTAGCTAACCTAGCTTTAATTTAACTAGCTAACCTAACTTTAATTTAACTAGCTAACCTAACTTTAATTTAACTAGCTAACCTAACTTTAATTTAACTAGCTACCTTTGCTTTAATTGAACTAGCTAACCTAGCTTTAAGTTATAATTTATAGCTAGCTAACCTAGCATTCATTTTTAAGTTATAATTAGCTAACCTATCTTTAATTTATGTTATAACTAGTTAACCTATCTTTAATTTTGGATTTATTACTAGCTAACCTAGCTTTAATTTATAAGTTATAACTAGCTAACTTAGCTTTATTTTAACTAGCTAAACTAACTTTAATTTAACTAGCTAACCTAGCTTTAATTTAACTAGCTAACCTAGCTTTAATTTAACTAGCTACTTTATCTTTAGTTTAACTAGCCAACCTAGCTACCAGCTAACCTAGCTTTAAGTTAACTAGCTACCTTTGCTTTAATTTAACTAGACAGCCTAGCTTTAATGTAACTAGCTAGCTTGGCTTTATTTTAACTAACCAGCCTAGCTTTAATTTAAATAGCTAGCTTAGTTTTATTTTAACTAGCCAGCCTAGCTTTAATTTAACTAGCTAGCTTAGCTTTATTTTAACTAACCAGCCTAGCTTTACTTTAACTAGACTGCCTAGCTTTAATGTAACTAGCTAGCTTAGCTTTATTTTAACTAGCTAGCTTATTAATCTAGCTATCTCACTTTATCCCATGAAATAGCTATGCTAATTTATTTTGTATTAAGGATTTAGCTGTACATTATTAAACTATCACAGTTTACCTTTAAATTAGGCTTGTTAGCGGTGGGTTCCAAATACTGAAACTTGTTTTTAATCTAAGAGTATTCGGACCCACGTGTAACTAAGTAGCATTGTGTTGCTGGTGGTCATTGTTTGTTTATTTCTCATTTTCTTCCTTTGTTATAAGGTGAAACTGGGGAAGGAAGGCACCATCACTGTCTCAGCCCGTTGTTGGAAGACTGCAAAAGCACAAGCTACAGCCAGTGGGACGGCACGAGTGCTACTGATGGAACTCTTTAATGTTGATGTTTTTCTGAACTTTAAGCATACCTTTATCTGTTTTTGTATTATACATATAGTAGTATATGGTAGTATATATTCTTGAATTTATAGTGAAGTGTATTGTTAAATATATAATACAATAAATTGTGATGTGTGGTAATAGATGGTATGTGTATTATTGATAGTAATATATTAAAATATATTCTTGAATACATAGTGAAGTGTATTGTTCAAAATATAAAGTACAATATATAGTACACCGCAAAATATGTGGTAATAAATGGTACATAATAATTGATAAGTCATGTTCATATGTTGCCATTGCTGTTACAGTTACCATTTTAGCTATATTGGTATCTGCACATTCGACCAGTCAGTCAGTCAATCTACATTTTAAATTTAACAGTTGAGAGTCTTAAACCAATAGAAAATAAAACTGCTTGAATTCAAAAGAGAATAATGTGCTAAAATGTGTTTTCTGTTGTTTCATTAGGACAACTGCATTTTTGACATTCAACTTATGTAAATGGGAAGTCAAACACACAGTTCTTTTTAGTGTCTAATTAGTGATGAACAAAACCTCACTTTAGAATATTGTACACTTCTTGCTCTATTAGTGACTAATTAAACCCTTATTAAGTACATCGTGAGGGGGATTGGTTGATGAAATATTTAGTCAGTTCTTTTTAGGGAGTAATTAGTGATGAACAGAACCTCACTTTAGAATATGGTACACTTCTTGGTCTATTAGTGACTTATTAAACCCTGATTAACTCAGTAAACTCCAGCACAGCTATAACTGTACCAAACTCACATAGATCAGATTGCGACCAATTATACACTAATAACGTGTATGATTTGGCTAATAGTTAATGCTTAATAACCTGCTTAACTGGGTGCTAACATAACTGTTTATAGTGCACTATAAGAACTAATACAGCCATTATTAATCATTTCCACATAACAGACCCCTAATTAAGCACCAATAACCCTTACACAGAATAAAGACTAATAAGTAGTGAATAAATCATTTATAAATGTCTAATTAAGGCTTTATTAAGCAAATAATAAGACATTAATAAGTGCCTAATTTGTGTTCCTTAAAATAAAGTGTTACCACAAACACACATATACAGTAAACAGCAATGTGTATGAGCCCTGTGTTCCAGATTCATCCTGAATACTGCAGTTTTAAGACACTAAAAGGTGGCCAGTACGGTACAGAACAGAGAGTGAGCGGTGTTGCAGCAGGGAAGCTAGTAAGCAGAGCTGGTTCAGCTGAGACCCCAGCTGCTACACATCCTAAAAAGCCTCAGCATTTCTCAAAAAAGCTCAGGGATCAAACAAAGAATAAAACAAGAGTAAATATTGGCAGTGAGTTGGAAAGTTTCTCTGCCTCTCCTTCCAGGGGTACCTTTTATTGATTAATAAAAGAAGGTGAATGGGGTCTTACTGCATAGAGACAGTGGAGGGCATGGCTGACGGCACTTTGACCCCGCCCCCGCTCTCCACCAGCTCGATGGCCTGCTTCATCTCCATCTTGTGGTAGAAAGCGATGAGCTGAGGCTCCTTGGAGCGTTCCCCTGCTATCAGGCACTTCTTCACATACTTCTTATTGAAACGATTCAACCTGAGAGAAAGAAAGAAAGAAAGAGAGAGAGAGAGAGAGAGAGAGATTGACAGACCAATTGCTATTGATATCAAAAACCTTGTCAATCATGTCATTTCAGACATTTACTGAAGTTTAACATTTTAACTAGGGGTGTGACGAGACACTAATATCCTGAGACCAGACGAGACACGATACTGGGTTCAAAAATAAAAATAAAATTTTAAAGAAAATGTCAAAAATTAAAAATGGCTTGAAAACTAGAGTTTTATTTGACAAAATCATATAACGCAAATTTAACAGACTGGTTTCTCTCACACATTGATTTTATAAGAAATAGAAATAATAATAAGAATAAAAATAAAAAAAAACTTTACTAGGTCTTATATAGTGCAAACAATAAGTGCAAACCATAAGCCTAGTTTTTTTTTTTCTTCTCCTAAATCTCCTAAAATATCGTTTATTGTTTCCACCGGAGCCAAAATGCAGCCAAACATGCATCTTAAAAAGGGGGTATGCAGCCTATGCGACGCACAGGGGCGCTGCACTAAAGGGGGCGCCAAATAAAAGCCCCAAACAGCCAATCAGCTTGCTGGTTTTGTGGAGCGCGGCAGGGCTAGTAATGACAGAACGTATCTCCTCCACCACCTCCCCCCGGGGGCGCTGATACTACGTTTGCGTACACCACAAACAGTATGTAGTTGCACTCCTGCTGTGTTGCCAGACCCTGCTTAAAAAGTCCACACTAAACTATGGTACTAAACTAAACTAAACTAAAAATAGTTTAGTACCATGAGATCTCGTTACACCCCTAATTTTAACATTTAAGTAAACAATATAAATTGTTTTATATTTGGACTATTTTACTTTAGTTGGACTTTATAACTTAAAAGTAAACTTTTGATAAAATGAAGTCAAATATCTAAATTTTGTTAATATCTTCCTCTGACTGAGTCTTGGTTCCTTCCAAGGTTTACTCCTACTTCCCCTCATTATCACTTACACAGACACAGAGACAGCGCTGTGTATCTACTTTGTGTGTCAAGAATTAAAACATTGCAACATGAAGTGTTTGATTTACTTGCCTTAAGTGACACTGCACGTGCTGTTGAATTGAATTTAATTGAATCTCATTGTTAAGCACTGTAAGCAGGGCTGGTATTATGTTATTACAGAGCAACATATTTCAGCTATTTATGTAAAAAAGGCTCTTTTTAAGACATATGAATAGCCTTTGAGAACCTGAAATTAACCTCCGTCATATGTGACCGTCTTCTAGTGCTACACGATACTGAAAAAAAAAAGAGGCAAATGTTATTTTTTTGACGATAAATATCGCGATATTAAACGCAGGGCCCATGACATTACCAGCCCCGCTCCCACCCGAGTGCTGCCTAGCAACTGGAGCGATAAACAGCTGAATCAGCGCAGAGCTCAACTCAAAATTAACAGGAATCGGCCCTTTAATCAGGCATTTAAATTGCACATATCTGCAATTATACCATATATCGTGCACCCCTACCATCTTCTATAAATTCTGTCTCATTTTCAGGTGAATAAATCTGTATTAAACAATAAAAAAATGGCAAAAATCTAAGAGACATACAGTATGTACCAGTGGCATGCAGTTAATATAGTGGGTACTTCTTCTGCAACACCCGCCAACCTACACATAGATTAGAACTACATATTCTCTGTCTCGACTTAGTTGTATGAGTTACATTAACAGCCCATAAATACAACAGCTACAAACTACAAAATCAATCCTTAATGTTCCTACAAGTACAACCGGCCAACAAATATCACTCATTTATATGCCTACAAGACGCCAGGTCAGCCGCATCTTTAAGTACACACAAAAACTCACCAGTCAGACGGCCTATTATTATTGTGAATTAGTTTCACACTGAAGGACAGCCTTTAAAACAAGGGCTATTTAATATGATGTGACACAATATCTGTCTCATTTGCCGTCACAATACCATGATAGTTATCTAACTATTGAACTAAGCCACCATGAGCTCCGTTTTACACTAATCAATGTGTAACACCTTCAACAGAGCGCTGCTGAGAAGGGGTTAGACAGCCGTGGCCCCGCCCCCGGAGTGAAAATGATGAATCTGATTGGTTAGATTGTCCTGCTTCTTTGCTAACAGACTCATTACTACACTCTTCACAAAATCAGGAGAAGAGTCACGCAGACACACGCGGGGGCAGAAGCCTTTTTTTTTTTTTTTTTTTTTAAGATTTGATTGGTTAGAACTGCTGTCAGTCAGATAAGAGTCCTGTAGCAACTAAAAAACACAAACTAATGCTTTAAATTAGTGGCTGTTTTTTTCATTTTAGTTAATTTATAAAATATATGCGTATAGTTTATAATAACTATAATATATATTTCCTCGCTACCACTATGAGCAGGAGGTCGCCGGTTCGAACCCCAGCTCATGCAGCTTTGCCATCAAGCTGCCGGCGTTAGAGGGAGCAAAATTGGCCCTGCTCCCTCTGGGTGGGTAGATGGCGCTCTTTCCCCACATCACTCCTATGGTGATGTCTGCAGCACAGGGCGTCTGTGAGCTGATGTACCAGAGCCGAGCCGCTGTGCTTTCCTCCAAGCGCGCTGGCTGCTTGGCAATGCTGCATCAGCAGCAGCTCGAAAAGAAGCGGTGGCTGACTTCACATGTATCAGAGGAAGCATGTGTTAGTCTTCACCCTCCTGGTGTGTTGAGGTATCACTAGTGATAGGGGGAGTCCTAATGAATGGGTTGGGTAATTGGCCGTGTAAATTGGGGAGAAAATGGGAAAAATTAGAAAAAAAAAAAAAAAAAAAAAAAAAAAAAAAAAAAAAAATATATATATATATATATATATATATATATATATATATATATATATATATATATATATATATATATTTCCTGATTAAATATAATGTAATGATTTACATGCACTCTGAAGGGTTAGAAGGGCCTCACTGCACACCACTATTGCGCAATTAAGACCTTCTCCATCCCACCCCACCCTGTTTCACAATATACACACTACTAATGAATTTATAATCATTACTGCCATTAACTCCAGTCTGCAGGCTATTCCACCGCTTCACTGCTGTTATATTACATTTACTAAAGAGGAAAACACACAGAACACACAATGTACATTCATACACACTCAAACGATTTTACCATGAATTTTACAATAAAGCAGTTTGTACTAACTTGTCTTTCCAGTGGTGATGCCCGTAGTGTCCACATATGTCCTCAATACCAGTCAACAGGTGATCCAAAAACTAGAGACACAAACAGAGAAAAACAACTATAGTTAATATATATATATATAGTACATATACATAGTACTGTGCAAAACTTTTAGGCACCGAAGTAAATTACACTCATCCATTTATCTTAATCAGCAATAGGAGTGTTTTTACCTTAAAAAAGCACCACATATGATTTGAACAGATACATATAAACATACATATAGTAAAACGTAAAAAGGATTTTTTTTCTCAATTTTAACTAAGTATAAGTGTTATATCCTGTGAGTCAAGCTAAAGAACAAAGTGTAGTTTCTCCAGATTTCTCCTGGATGCTCCTCAGCCAGCATGTGTATATTATGTTCAGTTCCGTCAGCAGCTCACCTGATTTACCAATTTATTTACCAAACCAGGTGTTGATTAATAGGATAAGAACTGGAAATAAACTCTATTAAACTCAGATGAGGAGGAGAGATTAGGAAATGTTTTAAGGAAAACAGGGCTGTAAAAGCTGTAGCTGCTTTTTGTAAAACTGCTGTTTGTATTTATTGTAATGCTAAATTAGTGTTTTACTGAGCTTATAAACACTTACTGCACAGATAAGAAGCTTTTTCTTTACTGAAATTCCCACAGGTTCCCCATATTCCCGTATATTATCTTATACTGTTGCTATTTTCTTCTGTGCTGATTTAAAATGTGTGTTTCTGCATTGGCTATTTCATTTATGCAATGATAAAAACATGTAAAATCATTCTTTTGTTTTGTTTCTGTTCAAATAAAATGTAAATTTTGGCATTTTCTCCCTAATTTTCTACTTAAATCATCCAAATAAGCAAACAGCACAGGGTCAGATCTGCTCTGATACAGTCAGACACTGCAGTGCTGTTAGAAAACACAGACCATATCTAAAAGCAGCCAGAAGATGGCGCACAAACACCTGCAATAGCACAACCGGAACAGTGAAGCACAGTGTCCTCCCTGACCCTGATCCAGCAGGGAACCGGGGAACACAGGCAAGCACAGTCATGCTGCTGCGCAGAGGCAGCTGATTCCTCCACGCAGGATTCAGCAGGAACACAGTGCCTGACTGAGCTGATCTCTGATCAGTGAACAGCCGAGAAAGAGAGAGAGAGAGAGAGAGAGAGAGAGAGAGAGGGAAAAGAAAGGGAACAGTACACTGCTTACCTGGGTGTGGATCTCCTCGTTAATGGAGCGCTTGGTCTCCTGTTTCTTCTTAACAGCCAGCAGGTCAACCAGCGGCCGGATGGTCATCCCCTACAACACAAACACAGCAAATAATTCAATTAAAAGAGAGATAAAATAGAGTTTTACATGAAAAAATAAAAAAATAACATCATAATTCAGTTAGACAGCAAGTTATTTGGTCAGAAAGTCAGTCTATACGTAGGCCAAGGAGCAAATTCATCATTCAGCAAGCAAATAAACAAATACGTTAATAGAGAAGACAGTAAGGTAATCAGTAAGTATTTTTAATCTTCAAAAATTTTAGTAATTCAAAGTTTACGGCCAATAAAAACCCAAAAATCCAGAAAGACAATATTATATAAGACCAATTGGTACTTTTGGTAGTGTGGGCAGTGTGCCAAGTCCTGCTGGAAAATGAAATCCACATCTCTATAAAAGTTGTCAGTAGCAGAGGGAAGCATGAAGTGCTGTAAGATTTTGTGGGAAAACAAAACTGCACTGACTTTAGACTTGATAATAAAACACAGTGGATCAACACCAGCAGATGACATGTCTCTACAAACCATCACTGATCATCAGTAAATTTTACATTTCATTTGTAAATCAAGGGAGCAGAGTCTGGAGGAAGAGTGGAGAGACACACAGTCCAAACTGCTCGAGGTCTAGTGTGAAGTTTCCACCAATCAGTGATGGTTTGGAGAGACATGTCATCTGCTGGTGTTGATCCACTGTGTTTTATTATCAAGTCTAAAGTCAAATAGATAAAAAGGCAAATACAGTCAGTTAGTCAGTTAGTAAGGCCCATTTAATCCCATTTTATTTGCATGTTCATGTCTAGGTAGGGTGTCCTGATTCTTGTTAGGGTGGAGGGGTAGTTTAGGGGAATTATTGAGGCTTTCAAACAGATTTTTCAGAGAAAAACTCAAAACAGAGAGCTATGAGAATAACTGGCAAGATGGTAAAAATTATGATAACCACTATATTAACATAGTTTAATGTGTAGTTTAAATGTTTCACGACCCTTTTCTTCATAACAAGCATTAAAAGAAACACAAACTGCAGACAGACGACAGAGGCTGCAGCATTTAAGGTGGCCACCCCATTACAGTGAAATTAAGGAATGGACAATTAAGCAATAACACACTCGAGGTTCGTGCTATAACGCCTAATATTTCACTGCAGTGCCAATATTACACATTATAGCACAAGTGTATTATTGTGATTATACCACAGTTCCATTTTCGCTGTTTATTAAAAAAAGATTTTGAGTTAAAGAGGAGGATAAAATATGTTCTGTTTGGTTATAAAAAGTCTGTTAAGAGTTAAAATAGATCAATTGCTGCTCTGTTTGTAGCTGTGCTGTTTGGTTTGTAAGTGCTGCATCGTTGCTAGTTTACCTGTATGCGGCGGAGTAATACATGGAGAGCTTCGGTTACAGTGCATTACCGGCTGATAACGTCCCTCATAGAACACCTCTCAGCCAATCACATCGCAGGGTCGGAACTAACTGTGGTATAATTATAATTAATAACTGTAAATCTTCAGCGCAGGTGGAGTGACACCCTGCCACTTCCTCCCAGCCCTGCCAGCAGCTCATCCTTTATCTGAGCCACAAGCCACCAAAGAAACCCACAAATTTGAGTATTTTCCTTCTTAAAAACGATGAAAACCACTATATTAACATAGTTTAATGTGTAGTTTAAATGTTTTATGGCCATTTTCAGTAACTAGTTAGTTAGCTAACTTCCCCGTTCCACCTTAAGTCACAATAGATGGCAGAGGCTGCAGCATTTAAGGTGGAATGGGAAAATAAAATAAAAGTAAAAGCTAGTAAAAGCTAATTTTAGCTCCTTATCACAGTGGAACTAAGGACAATTAAGCAATAATACACTCGAGGTTCGTGCTAGAACGTGTAATATTGGTGTATTATTGCAATCATACCACAGTTTCATTATCACTGTTTATTGAAAGATTTTGAGTTAAAGAGAAGGATAAAATATGATCTGTTTGGTTAAAAAATAGTTCCAGTGCTGCTCTGTTTGTAGCTGCGCTTTTTTGATTTTGATGGCTGATGACAAATAAATACGTTAAATTAGTATGCAACACATCTATCCCACTGTTCATAATTGATAAAAGACCATAAAACTCACTGTTTCACTAAAGTTTTCTGAAAAATGCTGATTTCAAAAGATTGCTTACATTATAAGGTCGGGTCGGGTTCGGGCAGACAATCTAAGCTCAATAACTGGTGCGACTTTAAGCAGAGAAATACATTCATTATAAGAGGTATCCACAAACATTTGGACATATAGTGCAAACTATAGCAATTCCCTTACAGCAAGGGTCGGTAAAAAAATCGATTAATAAATAAATAAATAAAATGCTTCTCTGGTGAGCTTTTGTTTACATTCCTACCCCGTCTCTCTCTCTCTCTCTCTCTCTCTCTCGGCGTGACTTTAGTTTCTACCTGTTCTCGTTTTTCTGCCCGTTCTCAAACTCCCTATTTCCTTATAAGGGTGTTTTTTCCCAGCCGTGTCCCAATTCACTAGCCGGGACCGCAACCCTTATGAGACTGGTTTGATCCCACGTGAGGAGCGGTGTGTTTATTTATTTATTTATTTATTTTTACCTTTCTTCTTGGGTTTACCTGCTTTGTGATCAACTGTTCTAACAATTGGGTTAAACAACCCTCTGAGCTGGAGAGCCACTAGTCTGTAGCACTCCATCCCATTACACTTCATGGTACCACTTTAAAATAAGTCTACCTTTATAAAGGGTTTATAAATGGTTTACATTTAGTTTATTAACGGTTAATAATTAGGTTGCAAATGCCTTATAAATCATTAATAATCAGTTATAACACATATGTAGAAAGGGACACAATATAGATGGATGTTGGTTCACTATTTGGCAAACAACAGTTCATAGTTGCTTTTTCTACGTATGTGTTATAACTGATTATTAATTATTTTAAGGCATTTACCACCTAATTAGTAACCATTAATATAAACAAAACTGTAAACCATTTATAAACACTTTATAAAGGTAGTCTTATTTTAATTAGTGGTACCCACTTCATTTTCCAGAACATTTTTTCTTTTTTTTGTGACTGAGCTAGAAAGTATTGTATTGTGCATTGTGTATTATCTTAACCCGAGTGATAGAATAATTAATTTTAATGCTACATTCATACACTTCATTAACTTCAGAGTGCAGAGGTTTAATGTGGAGATTAGACGCATGATGCAGGTTAGTGTGTTGGTGCTGTAGCACTGAGCCGTGACCCCTGAGTTACGCCTGAGCTCACTGTAAACACCCTGATGTGTACAACCCCAACACTCACTGTAACAACTTCTATCTGAATATCTGTAGCAAACTGCAACAACCTCACAGCTACAGGTGCTGGTCAACGAATTAGAATAATTTGAAATAGTGCAATCATGAAATTCTTTGAATGCATTTTTTGTGCAGAAAGCAAATCAGGTGTTCACCGCACCTGTCCTACTCGTTAGACTAATCACAGAACTCCTTACCTGGAAAAAAATTTGCTCAGCTGAGCTTTCCAAAAGGCCCATTTAGGCCATTTAACTTTGACACTGTTGTTTTATTGAATTAGAATAATGGAGAAACCGTTTCATTGAATTAGAATAAATGCTGGAATTTTTGTTTTCTGTGAAGAGTGTTCACTGTGCAGTATAAAGTCAGGGTTGAGTAGAATTTCTAAGTTGTAAAATCAATCATGGGTAAGCAGCACGACCTCTCAACCGGAATAGTGGCTCAAATTCAAGCCCTTCGCCAACAAGGCTTGACCCAAACTAAAATTGCTGAGCAGCTCGGCATCAGCCAGTCTTCCGTCTGCAAAGCTCTCAAGAAAAACTGCAGCAAGCGCACCAACTGTTCCGGCGTTCGAAAAACTTCTGCTCGCGACAACAAGCAGCTGAGAAAGATCGCAGTCAGCAACCGGTTCAAGTCCACTTCCGAGCTCACCGACTTGTGGAACAAGCAGACCGGCGCTGACGTCTCCAGATCAACCACTTACCGTCGTCTGCGCAAACTCGGCTTCAAATCTCGCATTCCAGCAGTGAAACCGATGCTTACCCTGTTTTTCCCACTATAAGTTGCACCTAAAATCCTTTAATTTTCCCAAAAATCATCAGTGTTCCTTATGTATGAATTCTACCAGTCAGGTATTAAGGAGCAGTAAAGCCACTCTGCTAAAGTACAGAGTTACACAGGAGTTTCAGTTTAGTTTCTCCAGCACTAAGACTTAAGACTGGAGCAGTATTAGCATTAGCCGCTAACCACGCTAAGCGCTAGCTCTTTTGAATGTTCATATGTGAGTATTTTCAGCCTGTAGCCTGCTGTTAACCCCAGCTAGCAGTGCTGGAGCAGCATTAGCATTGCATGCTAATCACGCTAAGTGCTAGCTTTTTCGCCGTTCAGACGTGTGTATTATCTGCCTGTAGTCTGTGGTAAGGGAAGAACTGCTAGCTAATAGCGCCCTGGCTTACAGGAACACTCAGAACTACTCAGTGTAACGTTAGCCTTAGTGGTTAGCATTAGCCGCTAACCACAGCGTAGCCTTAGTGGAAATCTCCAATCTAAGCTTACTGTAAATAAAAGGAAGCGCTTTACTCACCCAAATGAACACCTTTTATCCAGCTAACATCCAGCGTCTGTTTGACTCTTTTTAAGAATTACAGTTTTGTTTACTTAACTTAGCTTTGCTGAATTAGAAGGAAAACATGGCGACACCCCTGTTCCTTACTAGTGTCGCATGATGCATTTTATAATCCGGTTTGCCTTATAGTGCAAAAAATATGGAAACTTAGTTTCTTTTATTTTTCCATTCCACCTTAAATGCTGCAGTCTCTGCCATCTGTTGCACTGGAAAGTTATCTAGCTATCTACTGAAATGAATTACTAGCAATGTTTTTTATGCATATAATGAAGAACATGTTAATGTAGCATCGAAACTACACTGTTTCCCCTTCTGAAGTCTCCATTGCATTGGCCAGAAGAACTCCCGCGAAAAGCTTCCCGACACCCCAGTTTTTAGAGTGAATATATTAGGATAAGCAGGGATGGTGGTTCCAGCACACTGGTACCATTAAACACAATATTTTATCCATATTCTTCTCCACTCAGAAATGCCTTTGCTTTCAGTTTAATACAGAAATAATACAGAAATAATACAGACTGCCACTTTATTTCCAACTAAAATCAGTCTTGTCTTCTAAACTGACCTTAAAGTATTTTTATTCAGCAGTGCCAACACAGCTGGAGCTAAATCTGGAGCACTGGAGTATGCCTGCATGAATCATTCACAAGCTGATTTTTGAAAGAAAAGTGAATATTTCACGTTGCCCACACTGTGCGTCTCATGAATCAAACGTAAGAAGCTTTTCACTGTGGCTGAACGCCAGATTTCTGCTGCAATTACATCAGTTCATGCAGAACCAAAGCTGGCAATAATCAGACTCCACGCCAGTCATCATCCTGAGCTTAAACCAAGCATAAAATTGCACAGGATGAGCAATTCGAATACACTCTATTGCCAAAAGTGATTTGCTCATCTGATTCTCATGCCATTCTTAATCCAAAGGGTTTAATATGATGTCGGCCCACCTTTTGCAGCTATAAGAGCTTCAACTTTTCTGGAACGGCTTTCCACAAGGTTTAGGAGTGTGTTTATGGGACTATTTGACCATTTTTTTCAGAAGCTCATTTGCGAGGTCTGACACTGATTAATCTTATTTACTCTTTACTTTGTTTTATTTTAGTTCATATCTAAGTTCTTTATTTGCTTTTTATTTCCTCCCTTTTTATTATTATTATTATTATTATTATTATTAATAGTTTAGAAATTTTGCTTTTTAACTTTTTTAGATTTTCTTTTTTTATTATTACTATTTTTATTATTACTTATATTTTTTTAGTTCATTTATGCTTTTTTGTATTTTTATTGTATTATGTAATAGTAAGTTTTAGCTTAATTTGAATCATTTTTTGTTGTATTAATCTTATCTTATTTTAAGTTTACACTTAGCATAATTCAGATGGGGTATTAAATACTTCCGGCCGATACAGCGTACAGTCTAAATTAGGGGTGCATGATACATTGCAAATGTTTTTTTTTTTTTTGTTTTTTTTTGGCGATATATATCGCGATATTAAACAGGTTTCATTCAATTTTTTAACCAATAAATTTCCATGATTTTTTCATGACTTTTTCATGTCTTCAAGGCTATTTTTTATGACCATACAATTTAAAACATCAGTGCAGACATGGACAATAAAACCAAAAGTCAACTAAAACTAGATTCAAAACTGATTATAGTAGATCTAAAATAAATCAGATGAAATATTGACACACAATATTTAATAATAAAGTGTGTGTCAGATCCTGAGATCTCCATTGTGTAGGGCTAAATTACTGAATTAACTCTGAGCTGATGTATTTGTGGCTCAAAAGTTTTCATGACTTTTCCAAAACTTTCTGGGTATTTAAATTTTTTCAAAACTTATCCATACCTGGAAATTACTATTCTTAAATTCCATGACTTTTCCAGGTTTTTCATGACCTGTTCACAGCTACAGCAGCTTCAACACTTCTGGGAAGGCTTTCTACAAGGTTTAGGAGTGTGTTTATGGGAATATTCCATTGACAGTATATATGAACTGGACCAAGCCATCCCACTGATTTCAACGGAGCCAGGTGAGGTCAATCGTGTCACTTCCTGATCGGCTTCTCGTGGGGTGTTAACCGGGAAAGTGAGAGATTGCGCAGGCGCCAGCGTGACGCCAATCTTCCGCGTGCCGTGCAAACAACCGTACTGTTCATAAGAGCTGCACAGAACTATTTACTCCACAGTGAGAAAAGCTCCATTCCGTCCCAGAATGGGGCTTTTATTCAATAAACAGCAGATAAAAACTAGAATTACTGATATCCAATATCAGTCCACGGATTTACTGAGGAATATTCATAGTTTTTCTATATAACAAGCATTTAGAAACTCTGTAATAATAATAATAATAATAATAGTGTAATATAAACTATAGTTTTATCTATACATTATAATTCTCATAGTCTATCTTACTTCTATTTACTACTATCCTACTATCTACAACGTATTATTAATGATAGTAGTAGTATTATATTTGCATAATAAGAGATTACTTTGACCCTGTTCCACGGCAATCGGCTCCGTACTTTTGAATTATAAGGAGCAACTTCTCCGAACATTACAGCACGGTATTTTGGGTCGCCTTTTTTTCATGTCATCGTTAGCAAAGTAGAATAAAAACTTTATTTTCTAAAGCTATGAACAGATTATTAATCTTATGGATCAAATTACAGAATATCCGTTCTTTGTAAAAAAGAACATGGTCCGTGTCATAATCGAAAACGGCTCGGAAATACATTTATTATTGGTTCAAAGACACCCCGAAATGAATGGAAGTGAATGGACAGCTCCGCTCAAATGATCTCTCATCCCTCAGCAGCACACTTCCGGTGGCACGTTTTGGAAGGGAAAAGCTGGGGGCCTGGAATATTCTTCCAGAAGCGCATTTGCAAGGTCAGACACTGATCTGAGGGTTAAGGTCAGTCAAGTTCTTCCACACCAAACGTCCCTAAAATGTTCCGCAAAGTTGGGAGCATAAAATTGTCCAAAATCTCTCACACCTTTCTAAGTTGTGAGGTGTTATCTTGTGAGTGAGATTGAATACTGGCGTTTGTGCTCATAGCAAGGCGACAGACGTGAATTATATACAGTTGGGTGCCAAACAGCTGGGACTTGAGTCCTTTAATATCCTTCCTGGACTAAAACAGCCAAATTCATTACTTTAAAACTGGTTTAACCTTACCTGCACAAAGACGGTGAAGAAGATGACCGTGATGATGGCTGTGAGGAACATTTTCCTCATGGGGAAGTGGTCCGTGTCCAGCAGGTATCCCAGCGAGAAGGCGATCGCTCCTCGCAGGCCTCCGTAGGCGATGATGAACTGGTCCTTGGTGGTGAGTTTCACAATGCGGAATTTGTTGATCAAGTATGTCAAACTTATCACCCCTGTAAAACAGGAACAAGAAGTTCTGTGGTGAATTCAAGCTCTCCAATCTCTACGTATTCACATGAGAACGCGAAAATCAAATTATCTAAAAACACGTACATGAGCATCCCAATCAGGAATTACATTAACCTTGTTTCTACACTTTTTTTTTTTTTTACATTTTCACCTCTATTCTTTAATACTCAGGACCCAACAGGATACAAAACCACCACAGAACAGTTATTATTATTATTATAATTAGTGTGGTGGACCATTTAACTAATAAATAAACATATATAGTGTGTTTTGGAAGTAGTGCAAAATGAAAAAGTTGCGCTACTTCAATATTTGCATCCCTACCCTCTACCTCACTCTACATCCAGCCTGGTTTGTTATTAGCACAAGTTAACATTGTGATAAGCTTCCTCTGTTGATTCATGCTGGTAATACAGTTTGAGTTTACCATTGATTTGTGTCTATTGTAAAGAATCACATTTCCATAATGATTAATTTTTTTAAAGATTAATCATGCAGTCCTTCCAGCTATGCATTTTCATTTTTTTTTACATTTTATTTCAATTTTATTTTCTGTCAATTTTAGCTAGGCTTGCCCATTCAGCTGCCACTCAGCTGTATATTCCCCATCACTATGATACCAGAACACAAAGAGGGGGGAAGACTAGCACATGCATCCTCTGATACATCTGAAGTCAGACTCCACATCTCGAAGGAAAGCGAAACGACTCAGTTCAGATACATCAGCTCACAGACGCAGCCTTGTGCTGATCCACATCACCCTAGGAGTGAAGAGGGGAAAAAGCACCATCTATTTTACCCACCCAAAGAGAGCAAGATTTACTGTGCTCTCTCATAGCTCTGGCAACTGATGGCAAGCTGCATGACCAGGATTCGAATCCGCGATCTCCCGATCCCCCAGCTGCACCCCCAGCCTTTGACATTTTGTGTCAATTGTAAGCGCTTAAAAACCACATTTTTTCTAAACACCACATTAAGAAACACTCACCCAGAACGCGAGCCACCATACAGAGGATGATGGTGGTGACAACGAAGGTCCAGTTCCACTTGTGGTCCCCGGCTACAGTAGACACGCCCAGGAAGATGAAGATGAGCGTCTCGCTCACGCTGCTCCACATCTTCAAGAAGTACTTGATGGTGGTGTGGGACTTGTGCGATATGTTGGCCTCCACGTAGGGTCGCATGACGGCACCGCATGCAATCAAACTGCAGAGAAGAATAAAGATAAGAGAAATGGAACTGACTTACACTACTGATCAAAGTCTGTATGTATGTAAAAAAAGACAATTTTAAGGAACATGTAATTGGTGTAATATCTTACACTGGAAAATGTATAAAATTTGGTCACTCTTGCACAAAAACTCTGTATATCCATCCATTTCTTATACCAGTTTTGAGTAAATTTTACATTTCATTTGTAAATCAAGGGAGCAGAGTCTGGAGGAAGAGTGGAGAGACACACAGTCCAAACTGCTCGAGGTCTAGTGTGAAGTTTCCACCAATCAGTGATGGTTTGGAGAGAGATGTCATCTGCTGGTGTTGATCCACTGTGTTACGACAACTTTTATGGAGATGCGGATTTCATTTTCCAGCAGGACTTGGCACACTTGCCACACTGCCAGAAATGTACCAATTGTTTTCATATAATATTACAATTTTCTGAGACACTGATTTTTGGGTTTTTATTGGCTGTAAGCCATTATCATCAGCAATAAAAAAATAAAGGCTTAAAATAGAACATCTATATAAAATATAAGTTTCAAATTTTGAACAAAATTACTGAAATAACTTAACTTTTCGACGATTTTCTAATTTCTTGAGATGCACCTATATGTTCTTAAGTGTCAACCAAGAGCTATTGTGAAAGTCATATTGGTCATTTTGATCAAAGAGCGCAATACAATTGATGGTCAAAACACTTACAGTAACCTACAAAGTCTTTAAACCACGGTTTCATGGATACTTTGTAATAGTGTACAATTTAGGAATGCACTATTGTAGCACAATTGGGCTGATGTGGAAACTACACATGTATGCATCTGCTAAGAGACACTAGACACACCAGTATAACTATGACATAAAAAACTGCTTAAGACTATACATTTTAAAGTAGCATGACCAGTGTTGGCCAATTATAGTAGCATGGCCAGAGTCAATTGGTCATTTTCCAGGATACAATCAGCATTATTGCAGTATTGGTTTGCAATATTGGCTAAATACTAGGAGTGGGCGATATGGCCCTAAAATAATATTGCAATATTAGTATTTTTGATAACTATACTCTTGGTGATATGACAAAACACTGAATTAAGAAAAAAAATATTTTAAGAATACACCACTGCAACAAAATAAAATGTACATTTTATTATTGCATATGATATGATATGGCACATCCCTAACTGAGATATTAAAAAATACAAGAATTTTATCAGATTTATAACAGACGTCAATGATCCAGAAAGTCAGGGTACTAATAATAATGCACTCTATATATCTCCATATATCCAGGATTAAAGTCAAATAAATGATGATACTGGACTGATATAATCTCTATAGTCTCTAGTAGATATACAGTATATAATGGGAAATGAGAACAGTGTGAATTCTTCTTTTTGCTAAAAAGTAGTACCCTGATGTGATAATTAGGCGTGGGTGATACAACATGATATTTCAGGGTTAAATATTGTTCACAATTTTCCTAAAAACTGTTGGTGATATTAATGTATACGATACAATATGACACACCAATACTATTTACTATATACACTATACACAGAATGTAAAATAGGTCTTACAACTTTTACAAGCTGTGTGTAGGGGGCGTGGCCTTAGTGACTTTTTTTTTATGTGTACCATTATGTCTCTAGCTGCTGGTAGTCATGGTCTCTAATCTGAAAGTCTGCTAGAACTGGGCCAACAATCACATCTGGTATAAAAAAAAACGTACAATGTTCTTCTCTCGCTTTATCAACACTTCAATCTTCACAGAAGAGGAAGCACTTCTTCACTGGCTCAGACTGAACAGACTGTGCTCTGCAGCAGCAGCTTCAGCAGATCGATGTACCTGTCAGGACTGTCTCTCTCTCTCTCTCTCTCTGCCAGCAGTCTTCTGCATATATCTGTCTGTCTGTCTGTAAAGAGCTACTAACTTATGATCCCACCAGTAGTTCTGTCTCTCTGTTCTTTTAGTATTGTCTGTCATTCTTTTCAGTACCGTCTGTCTATCAGTCTGTTCTTTTAGTAGTGTCTGTGTCAGTCTGTTCCTTCAGTAATCTATCAGTCTATTCTTTCAGTACCGTGTTTGTTCTTTCAGTACTGTCGGTCTGTTCTTTTAGTATTATGTCTGTTTTATCAGTTCTGTCGGTCTGTTTTTTCAGTACTGTTTGTCTGTCGGTCTGTTCTTTTAGTATTATGTCTGTTCTTTCAGTTCTGTCGGTCTGTTTTTTCAGTACTGTTTGTCTGTCAGCCTATTCTTTCAGTACTGTTTTTCTCTCAGTCTGTTCTTTTAGCATTATGTCTGTTCTTTCAGTACTGTGTCTGTCAGTCTGTTCTTTCAGTTCTGTCAGTCTGTTCTTTCAGTACTGTTTGTCTGTCAGTCTGTTCTTTTAGCATTATGTCTGTTCTTTCAGTACTGTGTCTGTCAGTCTGTTCTTTCAGTTCTGTCAGTCTGTTCTTTCAGTACTGTTTGTCTGTCAGTCTGTTCTTTTAGCATTATGTCTGTTTTTTCAGTACTGTTTGTCTCTCAGTCTGTTCTTTCAGTACTGTGTCTGTTGGTCTGTTCTTTTAGTACCGTGTAGTGTCTGTGTCCTATATTTTAGTACTGTCTGTCTGTCGGTCTGTTCTTTTAGTACCGTGTCTGCGTCTATTTTTTCTGTACTGTCTGTTCCTTCAGTACTATCTCTCCGTTCTTTTAGTATCGTCTGTCCAATCATTCAGTGCTGTCTGTCTGTTCTTTCAATAGTGTCAGTCTGTGTCTGTTCTTTCAGCACTATGTCTGTCTACATCTGTTCTTTCAATACTGTGTCTTTCTGCGTCTGTACTGTCAGTACTGTGTCTGTCTGTGTCTGTTCCTTCAGAACTGTCGATCTGTTCTTTCTGTACTGTGTCTGTTCTTTCAGTACTGTGTCTGTTCTTTCAGTACTGTGTCTGTTCTTTCAGTACTGTGTCTGTTCTTTCAGTACTGTCTGTCTGCATCTGTTCTGCTGTGATTATATATGTTCTACATGTTACAGTATGTTACACATCTCTGCACCTTATCTTCACCTTACACTTTATTATACCGTATGTCACTGTCTTTAAATTGTCTCGTCTTTTGTATTTATTGTATTTATTGTTATTTAGTGTTATAATTTTATAATTTTATGTTGCACTGTCGTCACTCCTGCACTTTATGTTGTCTATTGCTTGTTGTTCTATGTTGCACCATGGTTCCGGAGGAACGTAATTTCATTACACTGTGTACCTGTACTCAGATGTAATGACAATAAAAGCCTCTTGATTTGAATTGACTTGACTTCTTTCAATACTGTCTGTTTTTTTCATTAGTACATAAAAAAACAGACACAGAAAGACAGGCTCTGTGTCTGTCTGTTGGTCTGTTCTTTCAGTACTGCGTCTGTCTGTAGAAAGCTCCTAACTCATGCTGCTGTGGCGGTGAGCGACAGTACTGTCAGCATGCTTGGGTGAAGGCCAGGGTGCAGTAAATCCACAGGCATTTTCACACCCTGCAGCTGTACATCAGGTGGCCGGGTGCATGTGCCCTCTCCACCACGCTGTGGTAGATCTCTGATACTGGAGTTTATAATTCTTCATGCCCTCAAATTTTCTCACCAATGTCACCACCTACCCAGAATGCAAACTATGAAAACCCCCTACGGCCTGTTTACAGTAACATATGCTGAAGGTCACATGGTAGCAGCAGGCCTTCAGCCCTTTTAAAACAATAAAATAACAAAATAACAGCTTGAGACACGTTTCTCCAGATTTCACTCGGTTGTGTTGACACAACTGCTTAAATGCTGCTTCCTTCGTGAAAAAGGAAGAACAGAAAAGAGAAATAGTTGCAGAAATAGTTGCACCCAGAAGGAAGTGCCGATTGCACTTCTATTCAGAAGAAAGATAAAGAAAAAAGGAACCAGTAACAATAAACAATTCAACATTTAGACTGATATAAGCAACTTTTGGTCATATTAATTGAGCAACACATACAGAAGAAGTGTGTCTGATGTTTCAGCATGAAAAGAGTTGTAGAGATCCATAAACCCAATCAACAGAGAATTTTAGCCATCTGTAAGCTTAAAGCACTTTTCTGCCCATCCATTTGTCCAGCTATCCACCCAGCAATCTACCCATCCATCCACCCACCCACCCAACAATCCCCCCCTTCATCCACCCAGCCATTCGCCCCTTCATCTGCCTAACCATTCACCAATCTATCCTCCCTGCCATTCACCCATCCATCCGCACATCCATTCGCCCAGCCATTCTCCCCTCCATCCGCCCACACCTTTGGCAAGCCATCTGCCCCGCCATCCACGCATTCATTCGCCCAGCCATCCACACATCCTCTCTGCCATCTGCCTCCATCTGCCCAGCCACTCGCCCATCCATTTGCCCCTCCATCCTCCCAGCCATTCGCCATTTCATCAACCTAGACATCCGCCCAGCCATTCGCCCATCTATCCTCCCTGCCATCTACCCAGCAATCCACCCTTCCATCCACCCAACCATTCACCCTTCCATTCTCCCATTTATTCTCCATTTATTCGCTTTTCATCCGCCCTGCCATTCAGCTATCCATAGACCCTGCTATTTGCCCCTCCATCCACCAATCCATTCACACATCCATCCTCACACCCATCCATCAAAACAAGTCCTTTTTGAATATACTGTAATGTGGTAGTAGCCATATCTGTGCTGTGGTACTCACGCCATGATGCCAGACAGGTGGAACACTTCAGCTGAGAGATAAGCCAAGTAGCTGTAGACGAAGACGAACAGCGGCTCGATGACGCGAGTGTGAGCAGTAAATCGAGAGGTGAATGCTGACAACACGCCATAGATCGCGCCCACCATCACACCGCCAAGCGCCACCACCAGAAAACTCACGATCCCCAGGAACACGTCCGTGACAGTCACTGCACCCGCACCAGCATACTCCTCAAACAGGTGATACAGCACCTGCAGAACCAGAGAAACACATTCAGGCCCAATCCAATTTCACCACTTAGCCCTACCCCTCTGTTTACCTCTATAGGGGTGGGGGGTCCTGATTCTTTTTAGGCTGGAAGGGTAGTTTAGCAGAACTTTTGGGGCAACATGTTCTTTAAAACAAAAATTTTATAGATTCACACGCAAAACAGAGGGCTATTAGAATCACTGGTGAGACAAGACAGCAAAGAAATCCATACATTTGCGTATTTTCCTTTTAAAAAATTACAATAAACACTAGATATTTTACCATTGCTTAGAGTGAAGTTTCAATGTTTGTCAATTTTCTTCATAACAACTATAAAAAAAAATGCTAGTAGTTCGCCTGAACAGCTAGCTAGCTAGATAACTTTCCCATTCCACCTCAAATGGTGCTACAGACACCAAATGCTGCAGAATTTAAAGTAGAAAAAGAAAAATTAATGAAGTCTAATAAAAAAGCTAATTTCAGCTCCCAATTACAGAGGAATTAAGGATGGACAATGGACAATAATAATATATTGCTGCACCATATGCCTCCTTTCTGAAAACATACAATAAACCCTAAAGTGAACTAGTTAATCAGCAGCAGCTAGATTGCTGAACTTTAACGCTGCTACAGCTATATCTGTATCGGGTGCTTAAAGGGTTGTTCCAATTCTTAACAGGGAAGGATTTCACCACTTCCCCTGTAACTCTGTACAATAGGGAAAGGGTTACACTGAAGTGAGCAAGACTGTCACCATGTTTTCCTTCTAATAGAAAAGCTGCGGGAAGAGCCTACGTAAACAAAACTGTTATTCCTAAAAAATATATATTTTAAAGTCAAACAAGCGCTGGATGTTAATCTGCAAAGATTTCTCTCCTGAAAACTGTTTATTTGGGTGAGTTAAGTGCCACTGATTTTTTACAGTAAGCTTAGATTTCCAATATTTTGTTTAAGGATGAGTCTTCAGTTTAAGTTTCTCCAGCACTAAGGCTAGGTGCAGCAGCATTAGCATTAGCCACCAACCGCAGTATAAGTGGGACTAGGCCTGTCACAATAATTACATTATCGATTTATTGTACTGGAATAAATGGACATGACCTCAATTATATTTGTTATCGTGATTTTGTCTATTGTGTTTATTTGTATGTTTGTACACATATAAAACAATGAAGAGTGTTTCAGCACGCAATAACAGATCAATGCTTCAATAACTGAAACCCCATACACACAGTGTGGACTGCAATAGGTGAGGAAAAAATATTAATTTACAATATATATATATATATATATATATATATATATATATATATATATTTAAAGGGTATAAATTATTTTTTGTTATGATCTTCTTGTATCATTATATCAGTGACAGCAAATGGTTTTAAAATGACAATGTCTATTATTGCAATAATTTCTGGGACAATATATCGGGCACAAAAAATTCCTATCGTGACATGCCTAAGCGGGATATAAATGCCACTAGACTGAGGAAACCTGAGGGCTCCGGTATCCCAGGGCGCTATCAGTTAGCAGTTCGACCCACATAGCTTGTGAATAGCCTCTGAATGATGAAAGAGCTAGCGCTGAGGTAAGCGGCTAATGCTAAAGCTGCTGCACCTAGCCTTAGTGCTTGAGAAGTGCCTAATACCAGACTGATAGATTTCATACATAAGGTGTCGATTTTTGTGAAAATTAAAGGACTTTAAGTCCACCTTATAGTCTGAAAAATACTTATTTATAATATTTTATTCAGTGTACTACAGGACAAAGCAGAGACCCCCATGGATCACTCACCACAGTCACAGCATCGTTCAGCAGGGACTCCCCAAAGACCAGGATATGAAGCAGCTCATTGATGTGAATTTCTTCAAACACGGCCAGAACCGCCACCGGGTCCACCGCTGATATGATGGCTCCGAACAGCAAGCAGGGCAGCAGGCCCACCGTGGACAGTGTGCCCTCTATCTGGCACACGCCGTACAACAGCCCGCCAATAAAGAAGGAGTTCCACAGAGTGCCCACCACCGCAAAGATCAGAATAGTGCCCAGGTTCTCGGTGAAGGGCCTTATGGGTAAGAAATAGCCAGCGTCCAGGATGATGGGCGGTAGAAGGTAGAGGAAGAAGAGGTCAGACTTCAGTATGGGTGGGGTCTCTCCCACCAGTTTGAAGATTCCCCCCATCAGCAGCCCGACTACAATCAGAAGACAGCTCTCGGGGACGATGGAGGACAAACGTGGTATGAGGTGGAACCCTAAGGAAGAGACAAGAAGAGATTTAGAGAAAAAACCAAACCTTAAACAACTCTAGAGCATCTCACACAAGTCTAACTCATTGAGATTTTTTGCTCAGGTCAGATCTTGGTGGTTCACATTCATAAATGTAAGGGATAAACTGATATATCGGAAAAAAAGGTCACACACTCTATTATTTGGATGAACCACCTTTATTTTGATTGCAGCACGTAATCACTGTGGCATTGTTTCAAAAAGCTTCTGCAATGTTACAATCCAGTGCTGCATTAATTTTTTACCAAGATCTTACAGCATTAATGAGGGTAGAGTCTGACTAGAGCTGGGCGATATGGCCTAAAGAAAAGAAAAAAAAAAAATCTGATTTTTGATTTTAATCGATTTTTTACCCACTACTAAAAATCAAACTACAGATGATAAAGAAATGTTAAAAACAAGTTTTATTTATTTTGTTTTCACTTAAATTTCCATTTTGTGGAAAAAGTGCAACCAGAAACAAGCAAAAAACAATTGTAAACAGTGAGAAGATCTAGTAACTTTTAGAAAGCTTTCTCCAACATAGTTTAGGTACACAATGCATCCTCAAACTTACAAAAAACAAATGCCCTTTTTGATAAAACTGACAAAAAAGAAAACAAGTACAATTTAATATGCTATTAAGTGAAGACTTTTTCCCCATTGAGTTGCAAAACAAAGCTTTTAAATAAGTGCCAGTGTTCTATACAATAAAAACACATCGCCCTTAACTGTAAATTCAAATTAGAGGTTAGATCGGGCCCAAAAAAAAATCGACCCGACCTAGCCCGAGCCCGTGCACATTCTGCCCGAGCCCGACCCAACCCGAAACATGAACTGTCATTATGAGCCCAAGCCCGACCCGATCCATAAACTGTCATTTTGAGCCCGACCCGATCCGACGCATAAACTGTCATTATGAGCCCGAGCCGATCTGATCCATAAACTGTCATTATGAGCCCGAGCCCGTCCCAACCCGAACCATAAACTGTCATTATGAGCCCGAGCCCGAACCGATCTGATCCATAAACTGTCATTATGAGCCTAAGCCCGACCCGATCTGATCCATAAACTGTCATTATGAGCCCGAGCCCGTCCCAACCCGAACCATAAACTGTCATGACAGCAAAATATGATCAGAATCATGTTAATTAACATAGAAGTAACATAGAAGCATAGAACTATTATTTAATTAAAATCATTTTTAAGAACAGCTACACACAGTGCTGCAGGTCAAACGTGGAGGAGTTCACGTGCGAGAGAGAGAGAGGGAGAGACAAAGAGAGAGAGAGAGAGAGAGAGAGAGAGAGAGATTTGCGTGTATGAGCTACTCACAGGTAAAGGTTCTCTTTTATCTCCTCGTGGTCATATTCTAGTCCCACACATAATTCTGCAGCTCCCTCAGTGTTTTCTGTCGTATTTTGCGGCTAGCGCGAGCGCTTACAACTAACACCGCGGACTGCGAGGTGTCGCCGCGCTTGTGCCGAATTCGCTGCTGAATCAGACTCCCGCTTTGCGCTTATAAATATATTAGTTTAGTTTTACTTTCAGTTTTCGTTATTTTCGTTATTTTATTTAAAAATAAAAATGTAATTAAAAAACAGATGCCTACATCTCAGACTATTTTCTGGAGCCCGACCCGACCCGGCCCGAGGAATGTGGTGGGAAATCTCAGGTCGGGTTCGGGCAGAGAATCTAAGCTCTAATTCAAATTAATCTATAAAATCGATTAATAAATCTGTTACGTGGTAATGTAATGTGAACGTGACCTTTTTGTTGATAGAAAAGGTTTTATATGATGAGATAAGATTCCTAAAACATCTGCACAGAAATGTACGTAAATAAAAAAGTGACGGAGTAAAAAAAAAGTAAGATAAGAATAAAGAGAAACGACAGAGAAAAGAAGAGTGAGAGACGGAGAGAAGGAAAGGGGGAAATGGACAGATGAGACAGCAGTAGAGCGTAGGCAGTAATTACAGATCTGTCAGATCCTTTATTCCCATCTGAGTTTTAGTGAGCGAAGCAGCCGCGCTCCTCGGCCGGAGACGCAGGCGGACGCGCAGGCGCGGGAGACGCGGGGGCGCGCTCATTAAACTCCGTCAGCGCGGACTCCGCACAGCGCTACCCAGCATTCACATGGCCAACCTCCGCTCGCTAGGCAACAAAATGGATGAACTTTCTCTTCTGAACCGGACCAACAAGGACTTTTCTCTCTCCGCGGCGCTGTGCTTCACCGAGACCTGGCTCATCGAGGCCACCCCGGACAGCGCGCTGCAGCTCGCCGGCTTTCACCTCTACAGAGCGGACCGCGACCGAGAGACGTCGGGCAAAGTCAAAGGCGGTGGGATCTGTTTTTACATCAACCGCGGCTGGTGTACAGACGTCACTGTGCTCCTAAAAACCTGCAGTCCTGATCTGGAGTCTGTGCTCATCAACTGTAAACCGTTCTATTGCCCGCGTGAGTTCTCCTCCGTGGTGCTCGTGGGAGTTTACATACCACCAAGCGCGTGCGTGCGCGAGGCACTGCGCGCTCTCACTGACCAGATCACCAGCGCCGAGCACAAACACACAGACTCTGTTTTCATCATTTTAGGGGACTTCAACAGAGCGAGACTCACCAGTGAGCTGCCCAAATACAGACAGCATGTGACCTGCCCCACCAGGGAGAGGAATATCCTCGATCACTGCTACACTGTACTAAAGGGTGCATATCGCTCTGTTCCCCGAGCTGCTCTGGGCCTATCTGACCACTCTATGGTCCATCTTCTCCCAACCTACAGACAGAAGCTCAAGCGGGCCAAGCCTGAGGTCAGTACTGTGAAGAAGTGGACCAGTGAGGCAAAAGAGAGGCTTCAGGACTGCATGGAGTCAACAGACTGGTGTGTGTTTGATGATGCTACAAGCAGCCTGGACGAATACACTGACACAGTGACATCCTACATCAGCTTCTGTGAGGACATCTGTGTTCCAACCAGGACTCGCATCAGATACAACAATGACAAGCCCTGGTTCAACGCCAAACTGAAGCAGCTGCGCCGGTCTAAAGAGGAAGCTTTTAGGAGTGGGGACCGGGCGCTCTACAACAAGGCTAGGAACACACTGAACAGAGAGATCAGAGCTGCTAAGAAGAGCTACTCCACCAAGCTGAGCAGACTGATGTCCACAAACGAGCCATCAGCCGTCTGGAGATGCCTGCACAGTCTCTCAGGCTACAAAAGTACCCCCCACCAGACAATGGGGGGTCGTCAACTGGCTGAAGACCTTAACAGCTTCTACTGTAGGTTTGAAAAGCCCACCCCCACCCAACCTGATAGCACCCATTCACACCCTTCTGTCTCTCAGCCACCCATCCAGCCTGCCCTGAAGATCTGTGAAGAAGACGTGCACCGACTCTTCAAAAAACAAAGAGTGAGGAAGGCACCAGGCCCAGACGGAGTGTCACCCTCCTGTCTGAGGAACTGTGCAGACCAGCTTGCTCCTGTCTTCACAAAGATCTTCAATAAATCACTGGAGCTGTGTGTCGTACCGTCGTGCTTCAAACGCTCCACAATAATACCCATCCCCAAAAAGCTTCACATCACAGGACTGAACGACTACAGACCCGTCGCACTGACCTCTGTGGTCATGAAATCCTTCGAGAGGCTGGTACTCACTCACTTGAAGGAGATCACCAACCCCCAGCTAGACCCCCAGCAGTTTGCTTATCGAGCCAACAGGTCGGTGGACGATGCAGTGAACATGGGTCTTCATCACATCCTCCAGCACCTCGACCGTCCTAGCACATACGCAAGAGTTCTGTTCTTGGACTTCAGCTCTGCCTTCAATACGATCATCCCTGGACATCTACACACCAAACTGACCCGACTCAGCGTGCCAGCCTCCACCTGCCAGTGGATTACCAGCTTCCTCACTGGCAGAGAGCAGCAGGTGAGGCTGGGAAAGATCACCTCAGGAACCAGGACCATCAGCACAGGAGCTCCACAAGGTTGTGTTCTCTCCCCTCTGCTCTTCTCACTCTACACAAACGAGTGTACCTCCACAGACCCCTCAGTCAAAATCCTGAAGTTTGCAGACGATTTGACAGTCATTGGTCTGATCCGGGACAGTGATGAGTCTGCTTACAGACGGGTTGTTGAGCAGGTGGTGCTCTGGAGCAACTACAACAACCTGGAGCTGAACACAGCAAAAACAGTGGAGATGAGAGTGGACTTCAGGAGAAGCCCCCCAACCCTTCCAGCACTCACCATCCTCAACAGTACTGTGATGGCTGTGGATTCCTACAAGTTCCTTGGTACAACAATCTCCAAGGACCTGAAATGGGACTGCAACATCAGCACCATCATCAAGAAAGCCCAGCAGAGACTGTACTTCCTGCGTCTGCTGAGGAAGTTCAACCTGCCCCAGGAGTTGATGGTGCAGTTCTACACCGCCACCATTGAGTCTGTCCTCACCACATCCATCACAGTGTGGGGCAGCTCAGCTTCCAAACATGATATCCACCGACTGCAGCGCATCATCAGGTCTGCAGAGAGGACCATCAGTGTGAAGCTACCCACCCTGCCAGATCTACACACCTCCAGAACCAGGAAAAGAGCAGAGAACATTGTCTCTGATGCGTCACACCCTGGACACCACCTGTTCCAGCGTCTCCCCTCAGGACGGCGTTTTAGCCAACTGAAGATCAAGACCACCAGACTACAGAGAAGCTTCTTCCCACACGCCATCACTCTCATGAATAGCTGAACACTACAACATAACATCCAGGATACAGTCTGTTACATCCACACAAGACTGTTACATACATCCATATCCATGTCATCCCTCTCACTCTGTTCACCCTCTGTACTGCACTTTATTAATCTGGTGATAGTGGCTACAACACACTGTACTGTCTCTGCAAGTAATTCTTCTGTTCTCATATTTATATGCCTTATTTAACTCAGTTTAACTTAATTATTTATTCAGACTGCACCAGTGTCCTTACTGCTGCACTCAGCACTTTACTGTAAATATACAACTCTGCACACGTAAAGTTAGGTTACAGGTATGTTTGTATGTGTGTGCGTGTGTTTATGTGAGTAAATGTTTTACTTCTGTAATGTTATTGTCAATTATTGTGCACTGTGAGCTACTGAAACCAAACACAAATTCCTTGTATGTGTGAGCATACTTGGCCAATAAAGCCCGATTCTGATTCTGATTCTGATTCTGAGAGGAACGATAGTGCACAGGGCTGAGAGCGAGTTTAGCACCGATTTCATGATGCTGTGTGTATAAAGCACAGTGTATACGGGGTCAATGGTGCAAGAACACCAAGTGATCACAAGTTTACTTAAACCAGAAGCCACATGGTGCTTGTGCTTCACCAGAGCGGTTTCGCAACACTCGCTATTTCACACCACTGCGAGCTGAAATGAGTTCCTAATAGTCTTCCACTGTAAAACAAAACTACAAAAAGCTTTACTGTTAATTGTCTATAGGGACGTCGCAATCATTTTTTTTTACCCCCCTGAGTCTGAGTAATTTAATTTTTGAGTATATGCTGACGCATGAGTCCTGATCTGATACTTATAGTTATAAAAAAAAAAACATCCTAGTTGTGCCTTAAGTTGTTTTTTTTATTCATTTTTATTCTTTTCATTTCAGTGTTTTTTTTTTTTTGTGCTAAAAATGTAATTTTATACATGTTATACAGATAGAACTTTCATTTAAATACGAATCTTTTGTTAATAAATAAACAAATTAAAAATGCAACCCAACAACAATTCTGTGATTAATCATATTTAAGATCATCTAAGATTCATATTTTAATGTTGGTAGTATTTTTGGGAGGCACTAATATAACAGTAATATTAGCGTAGTGTGGTTTTGGTCTGGCAAACTAGATTTAGACCAGACTGTATTATATCATCTATATTAAAATATAACTGAGTTTTGGTGATTTTTAAATGAGAATATTATAATATGCTGAGTTAATGAGTTTAACTGCGTTTTAATGGAGGTAATAAACAGTAGTGCACCTGAATATATTGCATAACGTTTTTTTTGCATATTCCAACATGTAAGTGGAAAAAAATGAGTGACTAAGAAAGTGAAGAAAAAAATGAATGAGTAAGTAAGTTAACAAGTGAGTGAAGAAAAAGAGTGAATAAGAGAGTCAGAGAGTCTTCAGCACAGTGACTGTGCGTTTGCAGTTTGGAGGAAAACGAAGCGTGGATGAAAATAGCGGATGGCTCGAAAGTTAGCTAGCTTGCTGGATTAGCCTCTGTGCTACGCAACATAGTGTTCTGTGCTGAGTGTTAATCTACACAGATTTCTCTTATGAAAACCGTTTATTTGGGTGAGTAAAGCACTTTTGCTTATTTACAGTAAGCTTAGATTTCCAATATTTTGTCTTAAGCCCTATCTGGACAGGATTAGTTTCTCAGGGGACGTCTGTGAAAAATATTTCACACTTCTACTCAGTGATAAGTGATAAGTGTTGCATCTGAACTGTAATTGAAAAAAAACAGCAGGACCAGTAAGTTTTTTGGCTTTCTTGATCATGTGACATCATGTTCAGTAGCTCCTCCATTTCCACTTGCTGTTGTGTTTTTAAAATAAATCTCCATGGAAACGTGCGCCCAAAGTGTAATTGCAGTGCATAAGCAGTGGACAAATAGCTATTTATTAAATGTGAGGTGATTAAATTCAGAGATGTGCATCTGGACAGGACTAAAATTACTGGAGGACCGCGAGGAGGAGTTCAGCGAAAAACAGAGGACGTC
Organism: Astyanax mexicanus; assembly: GCF_023375975.1. Lineage (NCBI taxonomy): Eukaryota > Metazoa > Chordata > Actinopteri > Characiformes > Acestrorhamphidae > Astyanax > Astyanax mexicanus. The sequence goes on from NC_064408.1 coordinate 119,477,012, forward strand.
TAAGGGGAAAAAAAAAAACGTACATGGTTGTTCTGGACGGAATTAATATCACAGAGGACTCCCCATAAAAGAGAAAATTACCCAAGGACCCCGTCTGAGAAACTAATCCCTTCTGAATAGTGCTTAAGGGGGAGTTTTCAGTGAAGTTTCTCCAGCACTAAGGCTGGGAGCAGCAGAATTAGCATTAGCTGCAGCGCTACAGTCCAATACACTCACCTCTAAATGGCAAAAAAGCTAGCACTGCGTTTAGCGGCTAATGCTAATGCTGCTGCTCCCAGCCTTAGTGCTGGAGAAACTTCACTAAAAACTCAGCCTTATAACTCTGTACTTCAGCGAAGTGGCTTTACTATTCCTTAATACCGGTCTGGTAGAATTCATACATAAGGCAACACCGGATTATAAGGCTCTCTGACAATTTTTGGGAAAATTAAATTATTTTAAATGCACCTTATAGTACAGAAAATAGGGTAAATTGCATTTATAAACAACGCTACACAATACTGCTAGGCAACAGGTTATAATCACAAGCTTTTGTCCAGATTGTCACATGAAATCAGCACTCGCACCACGAGATTCTGAGAACAGGAACAAACAAATGTTAACCTACACATCCTCATTCTGTCTAGACGAACACACACACACACACACAAACAAACACACACACACATATGCACGCACACACTAGCACAACCACAGACACGCTAACATGTTTAGTAGTGAGCTGGGACGTCTAATTGAATGCATTACTGAGTAGGTCAGTCAGCTGACCCTGAGCTGAGGAAACTCTTTTTCTTCTGTAAAGGTCATTTTACTAAAGCTTATAGTCCTCCTTTCTTCAAAACTCAAAAGCAGCACTGTTAGCATGCCTGAACAATAGCCTTTATATAAAACAGTACAACAATGCTTAATGATAGCTGAGAGGCCATAAATTACACTCGACAAAGCCTGCTTTACAAAAACATTACAATCTTTAGATATCCTACACTGAACACAAAGCATGTACTGCATAAAAAAACACTCAACAAAGGTTTCCTTTACTATATATATATTTTTAAGTATATTTTATATATTTCCTGTAATAGTTTTTTGTATACATAGTTTTATTATTATTTGTTTATATTTTTTCCTGACCTGTTTCTCTGTCCTTTCCTCTGTACTGCTGTCACATTGTAAATTTAGTAATTAGTAAAGGATCATCTTATCTCTTATCTTAATAATATCACAGAAAAAAAAGTCTTGTGATAGAGATGTTTTTAAAAGCAGTCTATTTTGTATTTGTTTTGCTACTTTCTGTATTTTGTTTGCACTTTACATGCACTACATATGGTTTATACCTTAGTACTGTGATAATTTTTTGTTGATACATTCTTTTTGCTAAATGTTTTATTGTACTGCACCTCTTTTATACAAATTAAGTTATTCTGAATGTATGAAATGTATATGTATACTAAACAATACGTTAATAATAGCAATGTACTGTTACTATTACTTTGTTGCAGTTGAAAATTGATGTTTTGTCATATTGCCAACAACAGTTATCACAAAAATACCCTGAAACATTGTGATATAACTTTAGCATACACCCCTAGTTCAGACTCAAATTAGTGCTGAGCGTCTCATGAGAACAGCACTTTATCTGAGGAGCTCCTGCTGCTGTTCCTCACTGTAAGAGTGTTTTTATCAGATTAAAACAGAAAAACAACAACAAACAGCAATTATTTACTCAGAAAAGAGAGGAATGGAATTAAGCAATTAATCCACAGTGAGCATTACCAAATCTTCCCCCCAAAAAAAGAATTACATACTGCTACTGATGTCAATAGATGATAGCTTGAAGTTGTAACTTCAACAACTATTCTCTGTTGTACCATACTTGTACCAAATTGTGAGATCCGCATATCAAAGCAAACCCAAACATGACTTCTTTTTGTGTTGTAACACTGCTGTAAGCTGGTGCAGTGCATTATTGCTGCAGTCATTGTGGCCTGTTATTGTCCCTGAATGCTCAACCACCATCACATGACTATAACTTCAATCTTTCAGGGTGTTTTCACACCAGCACTACTTGGTCTGGTTAAAATGGTCTCTGGTTGGTTTGCACACAGTGTGGTTCGATTGAGCGGGTGTGAAAACAGTGATCACACTTGGGAGCGGATCAAAACCATAGACTCTATAAAAGTATGGACAGGACGCCCCTGTTAACTCTCATTACGGTGTTTTGAAGCCAAAATAAGGCCGAAATGGAAGCTGCCATCTTGCATGTGCGCTTGTACAGTAGAGGCAAATTGAAGCCAAAACTGAGCTCCACTGGCTACCGGTTGCTGCTCGCATAAAATTCAAAGCGCTTACAATCGCCTACAAGGTGATGACCGTACAGCTCCTTCCTACCTGCACTCACTCCTGAAGGTTTACGCTACCTCCCGGCCGCTGCGCTCCTCCAATGAACGTCGCCTCGCTTTGCCAAACACACATTCACACAAAGCAATCCAGACTGTTCTCATACAGAGTTCCCCAATGGTGGAACAAACTACCTTCCACTACCAGATCAGGAGAATCTCTCACTATCTTTAATAAACTCCTGAAGACAGAGCTCTTCAAAGAGCACTTACTCTCCTAACACCTCTAACAAACTAACTAATTCTAACCTCATCTCCTTCTTCCTCTTCTCTACTCCTCTATCCCATTATTTCCCTCTGACCTCCTTAAGGCCCTATCTATAGATATTTTATTTTTAACTTCTATTATTTTTGTACTTAACCTCTTCTATTATTTGCACTTCAATATTGTAAGTCGCTTTGGACAAAAGCGTCTGCCAAATGTAATGTAATGTAATGATGCACCAGAGGTGAGAGGCGGGGTCGTGTGACTAACCAATCCCCGCCCTCCCCCTCGGGTTCACGCACAGCCAGCGGACCTGCCGTTCAGCAAAACAATCATTTTTACAAAACAAGTTACTTAACTTTGCTAACCTGACTTGGCTAACCTAGTTAACAAGTTAGCTAGCGTTAAGTAGCTAATGCTACGTTAAAAACCTAACCTGCAGTGTGTGACCAACCGCAGACTTCCAAAAACAAACAGTGAACTGACAATGCAATCAGCTGAACGGCAACAGCAACCTTCCAGCTACTGTACCTTTATTCTGGCACCAGGCCTCACCACGAACGGCTCAGAGTCACCTTATAGTGCATTCAGAGGAGGCTCTGAAATATTTAAAGTGTATTACGGTGGCCGTGGCCAGGTCTGGCAGTCTGGCGTGGGGAGAGATTCGAGCTACTGCAGGAACATAAAGAGCAAGCATGTTATCCTCAGCACAACACCAACACATACTGCGAGAACACCCCATTAACACCGGCTCTGCAGCAGCCTGGAAATGCCACGGTCTCCCCAGGCTTCAAAATATTCAGCCTCATAATGAGGAGCTTCTGCTGCGACTGTGAAGACCACCTCCTCACTCTGTACCTGTATTAATTAGACCAATGGGGCTTGGGACACAGATTAAATATATAGACTAATTAATGATAATTTGTCTGTATTACTACATACGCTATACTGGATAAATGAGCCAATTGTTTAGCCAAATCATTAAACTGTCTACAGTTTCAAGAAAAAGTATATGAACCCTTTGGGATTGCTTGGATTTCTGCATAAATTAGTCATTAAATGTGTTGTGATCTTTATCTAAGTCACAACAATAGACAAAGACAGTCTGCTTAAACTAATATTACAAAAACAATTATATATGTTTGCATGGTTTTATTGAACACAACATGTTAACATTCACCATGAGGGGGGGAAAAAGTATGTGAAACCCTAGCCTAATGACTTTTCTAAGAGCTAACTGGAGCCAGGATTGTGTTGGTTAAAGTTGCCCTGCCCTATAAAACACATACCAGTTTTGAGTTTGCTGTTCTTAAGAAGCATTGCTTGATGTGAATCATGCCTCGCACAAAAGATCAAGCTCTCAGAAGACCTACGTTCAATAATTGTTGACCTGTTAACATGAAGCTGGAAAGGGTTACAGAAGTATCTCTAAAAGTCTTGATGTTCATGTGTCCACGGTAAGACAGACCGTCTAGAAATGGAGAAAAGTTCAACTACTAAGTTGCTACTCTCCCTAGGCATGGTAAAGTCCTGTAAAGATGACTGTAAGAGCATAGCATAGAATGATCAATGATGTGAGGAAGAATCCTAGAGTGTCAGCTGAAGACTTACAGAAATCTCTGGCACATGCTAACATTTTTGTTGACAAATCTACAATAAGGAAACCATTAAACAAGAATGGAGTTCATGGGAGGACACCACGGAGGAAGCCACTGCTGTCCAAAAAAACATTGCTGCTCGTTTGAAGTTGCTAAAAAAGAGAACCTGGATGTTTCACAGCAGTACTGGCTACATATGCTGTGGACAGATGAAACCAAAATTGAGTTGTTTGGGAGGAAAACACAACGTTATGTGTGGAGAAAAAAGGCGCAGCACACCATCATCAAAACATCATCCCAACTGTGAAACATGGTGGAGGGTGCATCATGGTTTGTGGCTGCTTTGCTTTGCTGCCTCAGGGTCAGACATTTTGCAGAAAAACTTAAGACCATCTGTCCTCCAACTGAAGCTCAACAGAGGATGGATGATGCAACAGGACAGCGACCCAAAACATAGAAGTAAATCAAGAACCAAACGGCTTCAACAGAAGAAAATACGCCTTCTGGAGAGTCCTGACCTCCTGAACCCAATTGAGATGCTGTGGCATCATGACCTCAAGAAAGCGATTCACACCAGATATCCCAAGAATATTATAGCTGAACTGAAACAGTTTAATGAAGAGGAATGATGCAAAATTCCTCCTGACTGTTCTGCAGGTCTGATCTGCAACTACAAGAAACGATGGGTTGAGGTTTTTGCTGCCAAAGGAGGATCAACCAGTTATTAAATCCAAAGCTTCACATACTTTTACCACCCTCACTGTGAATATTAACATGCTGTGTTTAATAAAACCATGCAAAAATATAATTTTTGTGTGGTATTAGTTTAAGCAGACTGTGTTTGTCTATTGTTGTGACGTAGATGAAGATTAAAACACATTTAATGACTAATTTATGCAGAAATCCAAGTATAATCCCAAAGGGTTCACATACTTTTTCTTGCAACTGTATCTTTGAAATCATTGTTGCTCCTCTTTTGAAAACTCATCACTACTGGTTATAATCCTTTAAGGTGAATGAGACAGCTCCGGCAGTAAGAAGTGTAATGGTTTGGGTTAAAGGGTCATTTTATAGACAGATTTCTTCCCCTGCGTACACAGTCAGGCTCTACTGATCTCACACAGCGATTGAGATCATGACGAACACTGTCCCTCCAGTCTTTCACTGCTGAGCAGTTCCTTAAGTGCTCAGGTCTTAATAGAAAACATAAATCAAGATTCTCCTGCTGTGGACTGAAGAATCAAACTGGATTAAACGGTCCTAGAGGGACAAACATGTATTGGGACATCACTGTTTTTAGAGTTTCTCTCTGTGTTACATCCTTTTGTTGGACTGAATGGGGCAGAATTACATGACTACATGTTTTAGCATGTTTTCAAGGGGACAATTTAGAATTTTAAAGCAGGTACGGACCTAATATTTGGCTGAAAATGGCAAAACTTTACTTTGTTTTTGGTTGAATTCAATATACTCAATCATTTATACCAAACAAAGATTTGGATGACGTATTAAAATTGTAATCAGCTGGAATTTTTCGAAATATTCAGTGCTTAGTAAATATTTAAATAAATTGTATTGTGACATAATTACACTATTTAAGTTGTGCTATGGTGCAAAAAGTGGCAACATTAATAAAAATTGGTGAAAATGGGTGTGTTCAGTACAGAATTCAGAATTCAGAATTTGGTCTTGCAAAATTCTAAACAAAAAAGGCATTTTGCTGCATTCCTAGTTCTAAATGGCCGTTTCTCTTAACTTCCAATTAGCCCTACTTCTAGCCTATCCAAGTACGTGGTATAGTGCATATACTTTCATGTTTATCTGCTTTAGAGAGTCCTAATCTATTGGCAGTACTTCTATTAATACAGGGACAAGACTTTACGTAGGGGTGTCCAAATGCAATGCTCATTGCTATCTTACATCCTGTCAACAGTCTGTTTTTACTTCTTGCGCCCGTGCTGATAAAATAGCGTCAGAGTTTAGGATTAAATCTACACTGATGGTTGTGGTGGTCTGGAAGTGAGGTGTGTTTAGGTAAAAATCTTGGCGATGGGAAATACACGCCACTGACTGATTAAAACCCTGACAACAGTCAATAATCAGCCGTTCAATCGTATCTTAGTCATGCATGAGCTGCAGTGCACAAATCCAGCTTTTACATAAACAATAAACAGAATAAAGAATAAAATAACATTGTGGTTTCTTGAATGAGCTGCTGGTTTATCTTCACAGGGTGAACACCCAGGTCAGCATCCTCTGCTGAGTTGTGCAAAAGCGATGTGCTGTTAAGATAAGAAAGTGCCAAAGTAAGAGCTCACCTGTCTCTTAAACACACCCAAAACAAACCCATGATTAATTAAGATAATTAGTACATGTCTTTTGTGCATTTTAAGCTTTTTTCATCTTTTTTGTGACCTCACGATACCTAAGACACACTGACACAACCTAAATCAAGCTATAAATTGCTAAAATAGGACCCATATTGTTCTATCCGAGCTTTAGACACTTCAGATTCCCAGATTCAACACCCACGACAACCGAGCAAACCTGTTAAAACTCCTTAGGCATTCCCTCACAGAATCAGTTTAACACTAAGTGTGTTTTTGGCAGCACAGTGAAGCAGCTGACGTAGATAGAGAGAATCCTCATAAACTCAACAATCACAGCTGTTCTACTCAGACACTGCAGTGATTAAATACAGGCTGGATTTATGAGGGATTCCTGCAGCTCACCTCTCCAACAGTACACAAGATTAACAGCCTTAAACGCTTATTCCTCTTCTTTACAATTCAGTAAGCTTAGAGTAGTAAATGAAAGTAATGACTTATTGTACGAAAGCCAGGCAATATCAACTATAGTCCATCGCAATTAAAGATACTGACAACATAACTTTCTGTCTGTAACAGATATAACATAACTGGTAGTTAGTGTTCTCCTGCAAGTGTGTTGAATGTATTCCTGTTCTGTACCTGTTTCTCTGTTTACTTTATTATTATCCTTCTTTTACCCTGTTCAACACTCAGAACCAAACAGGAGAGAAAACCACCACAGAGCAGCCATCTTGGATTATGAACTCTGGGTTAATGATGTTCTACTGACCTTTTCAAAACAGGAAATCCAACTTGTGGGAATGTTTCTGATGAAATGTCCTACTTGAAACTCAGAAATGCGGACATCTCAACTCAAACAGTATGCAAAATGAAAAACAGCCAATGGCATAACCAGTTATTAGCATGTTCTTGGTCAACTTTTGACAGTTTGCCAATACTGGCTCATAGCGGTCAGTTTCTTATAAAAAAAAAAAATAATAATAATAATAATAATAATAATAAATGGCAGCAAATTCTACAAAGGAAGCTCTGAAGCTTCTCTACACCATGATACTTATGTTTTTGGCCATATATCGAGACACTACCTGCACCATCTAGTGGTCACATTTTCATTTCATTTTCATTACACTCAACTTATTGAAAACAAGATGGGGGGAATCCCAGCTAAGAGTTTCTACATCCAGTCAAGACAGAAAAATGAAGCAGATTAGCAGTTTTATATTTGAAACTAGTTTATATGTTTATTGTAGAGTGCTAAAATCCTGATCCAAAATGGCTGGCATAATTTAAAACGATAAATATAAGGACATTGTCTTTTTCCACATCACTGATTGTAAAAATTCACACTAGACCTCGAGCAGTTTGGACTGTGTGTCTCTCTACTCTTCCTCCAGATTCTGCTCCCTTGATTTACAAATGAAATGTAAAATTTACTGATGATCAGTGATCAGGTTCGAAGAGACAAGTCATCTGCTGGTGTTGATCCACTGTGTTTTATTATCAAGTCTAGGGGTGTGACAAGATGTCGTAGCACGAGATCTCGCGAGATTAAAACGTGACTATATTTCTCCTCAAGCTTAAACCTGTCTCGCAGGAAAAAAAACAGTTTAGCGTGGACTTTTTAAGAGGGATCTGGCAACACACTAGCGATAGCAGCGAGTGTGGAGGCTGAGCAGTGAGAGTAGCTCTCAGCAGAAGAGGAAAATTCAGGTATTTGTATAGAAGATGCTTCTGCTACTTTTAAGTTGTATGTCTGGCTGAATTTTGGCTCCAGCGGAAACAATAAACGGTAACAGAGTGACCAACAAGACACAAACCACATGTAAATACTGTAAGTAAATCCTACACGTGACTGTTTCATAGGCAGCTGTACTAATCCCTTAGCTCTGTACTGTATTTAAAATAATGTTCTGTCTCTGTTTGCACTTCAAGCATAGTCTTAATATGACTGGTTATGGTTATGCGTACTTAAATTACAAGAGATTTAGGAGAAAAAACACAAACCATAGTCTTAATATGACTGGTTGTAGTTTGCACTTATTGTTCACTCTATATAAAGACCCAGAAAAGTTTTATTTTTGTTTTTTTATTCTTATTCTTATTTCTATTTTTTAAAGAATCAATGTGTGAGAGAAACCAGTCTGTTAAGTTTGCGTTATATGATTTTGTCAAATAAAACTAGTTTTCAAGCCATTTTTCATTTTTGACGTTTTCTTTAAAATTTTATTTTTAAATTTCGTCTCGTTCTCGTCCTCGTGAACCCAGTATCGTGTCTCGTCTCGTGATATTAGTTTCTCGTCACACCCCTAATCAAGTCCAAAATCAATGCAGTGTTGTTCCATGGAAAATCTTTTATGAAGAGATGTTGGTTTCATTTTCCAGCAGGACTAACTTTCTGAGACACTGACTTTTTATTTTTTTTACTGCCTAAAATAGATTACTCTGTTTGTAATAAATCTCTATAATATGAGTTTAACATTTTAAACTAAATTACTGAAAAAAAGTAACTTTTCAATGATATTCTACATTTTTGAGTAGCACTATTTCAGTATTTCACCATGATCCAATAGCCTCCAGTTACTATATTTTTTATATATATATATTCTGTATCAGCTGGAGCAGTCAGACCATTCTGCCTGTATTACTATGGTTGCTTATTGCCTTTATAGCTTCATTAAGATTTCATATTAAATCACTCATGATGCTTATTGGCTTTTTATAGCTTAAGTGAATCTGTGTAAAAGATGGCCTGCATTTGTGAGTCAGAGTTCATGACGATGCGACGATGTTAAAGCTTGCAGTAATGAAACTGCAGTGGAGCGGACGCTCGCTGTAGATCAGTCAGTGAACGCATGGGTCACCAAACCCAATTTCAACCTCTGAACATGAAAACAGCATTTAAAGCAACAATGGGCCGTGATTACGATATTCTCAGTAAAGTGGCGGAAACTGAAAGGAAGTATGGGGCAATCTGCTACAACTGCAGCAGAACAATGGAAAAACAAACACACAGACGCCTTCCCAAAGCTGAGAGAAGCCGGTGGGAGTGGTTTCGTGTGGCTGTGACCCTGTTAAACTTGTTCAAAACCTGAAAATGCAATGCATAACACATCAATGAGCTGTGAAGGGTAAACAATAGATCTGAGTGCACAGTAGTTTACTTTTGACCAAAAATCACACCCAAACCACTCAAACCAGAGCTTGGACTATTAACCTCAGCAGTGCTGTTCTAATCATGAATTTACCTCAGCAATGCTACTCTAGTTGCACATTTACCTTAAAACTACAGATCTATCTATCTATCTATCTATCTATCTATCTATCTATCTATCTATCTATCTATCTATCTATCTATCTATCTATCTATCTATCTATCTATCTATCTATGTCTATCTAACTACCTGTCTATCTAACAGTCTGTCTGTCTACCTGTCTATCTAACTTCCCATCTATCTACCCATCTACCTGTCTGTCTATCTACCTGTCTGTCTATCTACCTGTCTGTCTATCTACCTGTCTGTCTATCTACCTGTCTGTCTATCTACCTGTCTGTCTATCTACCTGTGTATCTAGCTACCCATCTCTCTGTCTGTCTGTCTATCTACCTGTCTATCTAACTACCCATCTATCTACCCATCCATCCATCCATCCATCCATCTATCATTGGAAAGCTCAGAAGCTCATTGGGATTTAGGGTCTTTAAGACTTTGACTCACTAACAAACCACTGAGGCCTTTACAGACAATCTGTATTTATACTGAGGCTCGTTAAGAGACTTCTGATTGCAATATATTGCACTGGATTTTATTTAAGGGGTGGTCAGAGTAAAAGGGGGCTGAATACTTTTGCACAGTTTTCTTTTTACTTGATTTTGAAAACCATGCATCATTTCCGTTCCACTTTACAATTATGTGCCTACTTTGTGTTGGTCCATCACTTAAAATCTCAATAAAATACATTTATGGAGATGAGGATTTCATTTTCCAGCAGGACTTGGCACATTGCCCACATTGCCAAACGTACCAATTGGTGTTATATAATATTCAAATTTTCTGAGACACTAATTCTTGGGTTTTTATTGGCTGTAAGCTTAACCATTAAGACATCAAACAATAAAATAAATTTAATTGAATTTAAATAGATCACTCTGTGTGTTTAATACATCTATATAATATACAAGTTTCACATTTTGAACTGAATTACTGAACTAAAGAAAAACTTTCTAATGGAATTCTTATTTTTTGAGATGCACAAGTATATTTTTAAGTTTGTGGTTTCAAGGTGACTAAATGTGGGCATGAACATGTTCATGCACTTGAGCAAGCAGTGCAAGAGGAAGCCAGACTATTAATTTCCCTGCTCATTCTAAATCACTGGTCAAGTGTGAAAGCAAGCAATATGAATTATTAAAACCTCACAGTGTGATGGATCAGACCTGTATATGTGAAGATTTTCAGATTAGAAGTGTTCATCCAGGATCAGAAGTTTGTTTCTTTTGTTTTGTCTAAAGTAAATTAATATACCGTATTTTTCGGACTATAAGGCGCACCGTATTATAAGACGCACTATCAAAGAACGCCTATTTTCTGCTATTTTTCCATACATAGGGCGCATCGCATTATAAGGCGCGTTAAGTGACACTAGAAAGGGTGCCTATATCAAAGTGAACAGGGGTGGCGCCATGTTTCCCTTCCCCCACCGGGGGTGGTCGCTTGCCGGTGGAGCGTCTCAGTATACAAATATAGCTATTTCAAAGTCAAACGAGTGCTGGATATTAATCTACACAGATTCCTCTCCTGAAAACTGTTTATTTGGGTGAGTAACGTGCTTCAGTTTATTTACAGTAAGCTTAGATTTCCAGATGTCCACTAAGGCTTGCTGCACCAGCGTTAGCATAGCTATCCGCTAGCACGCTAGCTAGTCACCTAAACTAGTAAAGTTAACCCAAACTTAAACGACAGCGTTACACTGAGTAATCCTGCGTGTTCTGGTAAGACAGTGAGATATTAGCTAGCGATTCGTCCCCCGTAGCTTGTTTTAACACGGTAAACAAGCAGATTACAGGCTGATAAAACTCACCTCTGAGAGAGTTAGCGCTTAGCATCTAGCTAATGCTAGCCAGGCAAAGCAGCACAGACTTACAGGCCGATAACTCACCTCTGAACGGTGAACGCTTAGCGATTAGCATCTAACTCTAATAATACTGCTCCAGCAGTATTAAAAGTGCTAAATTTAGAAAATACTGATCTCTGAACAGTGAAAAAGCTAGCTAGCTAAGCGGTTAGCATCTAGCTATTGCTGCTCCAGCCTCGGAGCGGCACGGCTCTGCACGGAGTGTGTGTTTACTGCTCCTTACACCTGACGGGTAAAATTTAGATAATACTGATCTCTGAACAGTGAATAAGCTAGCTAATGCTATTTGCTGCTCCAGCCTCGGAGCTGCACGGCTCTGGACTCTGTATAGCACTGAAACTCTGTATAACGCTGCACGGAGTGTGTGTTTACTGCTCCTTACAACCTGACGAGTAAAATTTAGATAATACTGATCTCAGTGAATAAGCTAGCTAGCTTAGCGGTTAGCATCTAGCTAATGCTATTGCTGCTCAGCCTCGGAGCTGCACGGCTCTGGACTCTGTATAGCACTGAAACTCTCTATAACGCTGCACCGAGTGTGTGTTTACTGCTCCTTACAACCTGACGAGTAAAATCCATACAAAAGGCGCACCGTATTATAAGACGCACTGTCAATTTTTGTGAAAATTAAAAGTTTTTAAGTGCGCCTTATAGTCCGAAAAATACGGTAAACTTTAGTAATTGCTCTGAATACATTCAGATTCCAGCACTGCAGCTGATTCTTCCATGGCATCAGTTAAAAAGGAAAATCAGACATATCTAAAAAGTCCTGGCTTCATTTCAGCCCTGGCGCTCTTACCGGTGTCGGTATTTATGGGCTGTGAATTGTGGGCGGCTGGCTTGGTCCAAGTTCAGCGACAGGTTTAATTTGACATGCCTGCCCAGACATGCCTGCTCCAAAGTCATGAATCAGCTCCAATTTGCAAGAGAGAATAAAGATTGAACTCTGAAACAATGAAAGAAGAGTTGGTTGTATGGGGTTTATTGCCACTTTAGCACATATGTGGCTAATTGTGGCATAAACTTGGTTTAATATCTTGACAGAGCAAATTTGTTGAAAGGTTCTAGCACTATAAGGGAAATATATCTCGCTACATATGTATTAAAAAGATCTTATTCCATCAATTTTAAATTCATTTTAAAATGTCTAGTTGTGGGCTCTAGTATGAATGAATGCCATGTGAGCCGTTTCTTGTGAAAAAAAAGTGCTCAGAATACAGTTTTACTGCTGCTGTAGTCTTTCACACCACCTGCTTTGTCACGATAATAGATTTACATATCAGAACAGATAATAAACAGAATCACCAATTTGTTCTCTGTTCTTCAGTTCTCTGCTGCAGTGCTGTTGGCCAATCTGAGGCGAAATATTTGCATGTATGAATATTCATGAGCAAGAGCCCAAAACCTGTCTTTCTTCCGAGACCAGTAATTCAGTGATCTAAATAGAAACACTGTGTAAAAAACGGATCAGTGAGACTGAGTAAACGTAACTTCTCAACTTGACAACATGAAAGTAAATTAGGGCTGCAAAGATTATTTAAGATAATCGACCGTGCTCCTTATTTAAATTTGTCAACTACAAATTTCCTTGGTGACTAATCGTCAATTTGTAACAGTACTGCATTACTCAAAGTGCTGGGGAACAAAGTGCAATGGGAGATGGGCTTTACACTCAACTTGTTCTGCCTCTTAACAAGACCATCTCAGTTTCTGAATCCGTTTCTCTGATTTTGCTATTTCTTTGTATGTTTGAAAAAATAGTATTTAGAGCATTTATTTGCAGAAACAAGTTCATATTCATAAAGTTTTAAGAGTTTAGAAATTAATACTTGGTGGAATAACCCTGTTTTCATGCATCTTGTCATCATGTTCTCCTCCACCAGTCTTACACACTGCTTTTGGATAACTTTATGCTAATCACTCCCGGTGCAAAAAAATCAAGCAGTTCAGCTTGGTTTGATGGCTTGTGATCCTGCAACTTCCTCTTGATTATATTCCAGAGTTTTTCAATTTGGTAAAATCAAAAACTTTTAACTTTTAAATTTACTCACTAAATATCGGTACTTTTCACGTTTAAACAACATATGGACTGGATTTTAAATCTCATGTTCAGCAGCTTCTATTTTTCCATTTTTAGAGATGGAGGACATAATCATTGACTATTTGACTAACCAAAAAACAATAATCATCAGATTATCATCAGTCGACTATCAAAATAATCATTAGTTGCAGCCTTAAATCAAATGCAGTGAGAAATATCAAGGGTAGAAAGTTAGTTAATAACGTAATTTTTACGACAGGCCTACTGTTCCAGAATCTGGCCTTTCTTGCGACTTAATACTATTACTGTGACCGAGCCTTCAGACTAATATTGAGATGAAGCCTCTAACATGCTCTAAAAATGACGGCCATGTGAGAATTCACAAAACGCACATCAAACTGATGTTTGGTCTGAAAGTGAATAAATAATATTGCTGTAAATTATGCATGTGGCTGTGGGGAAAAGTGCTGGGCCGTAGAGATGATTGGGCTGACGTTATAATTACAGAGAGAGAGAGAGAGAGAATGTACTGTCTGATCATGAGTGCTACCCCCAACCACCAGTCAAACCTCAGGAACGCTAAATTACCCATTTTGATTAGCTTAGCTGTTCCCATGCCAACACTGAGAGAACCGGTGGTTTGGAGGAACGGACGAGAAGAAAGCGAGGGATGAGTCAGGCAGGACCCCTACACAACAGGGCTTTCAGAGAAGACCAGTCACGTCCACCGGGCCGTATCCGGGCCTCGTTAATGAAGTCACAGTACCTGCACCAGCAGAATAGACCTCAGAACACCAGCAGACAGGTGAGGAGCCACGCCCACTAATTCTAATTACGAGAAATCTCCAGGAAAAGCCATGGTCTGGTACAGCCATTCAGCTTTACACTCAAATCAGCACTTGACCATTGTCCAGCTGGTCTCGCCTCAGGCTGTAAGCACTGCAATAGAGCAGAACATCCTCCAAGCTCAGTAGAATAAGCCTGTTTTCCTGAGAAAAGAAACCACAGACTATTGTACAAACCCCCAAATCCACAAGACCACAAGTCCAGTAGATTTAACAGCAGTTTAGCACCATTTAGCTGAAGATTCCCACACTTTGGATCCTACCTTATATGCTGCCCAAGATGTGCTGCGATGCTCATTCCTATCTTACACCCCATTAACAGTCTATTTTCATGCCTTGTGTCTGTGTTGTTTCAATCAGTACTAGGCCATGCACTGGGCAGCTTTTCTTTTTTTTCAATTGTAGGTTTTTCCATGTTCAGTATTAATTTTTTTTCTACTTTTAATTAAGTGTAAATGTGAAGATTTCTATTGATTTTGTTAAAGTAACAGATGTGTACTTACTTTTTTGAGCTGTCTATGCATCTTTTTTTATAGTCTCTTATACGTACTTATTCTCCTATTGTATATGCTGCTGTGACGATCCAAATTTCCCCAAGTGGGATTAAAAAAGGCTATTTTATCTTACTATTTCTATTTTATCTTGTCTATTTTAATGCCTTGTGTCTGTATCATTTCAATGTCAACGGATGTAGTGGTCTGGAAGTGAGGTGTGTTAAGGGCTGCAACTAATGACTATTTATGTAGTCGACTAATCAGACGATTAGTTTTCCGATTATTCGTGATTATTTTTTGTCATGCCCTCCATTAGAACTTCCTACTGATAAAGACAGCTAAATATTTAGGCCCCAAGACCAATTTTGCAGTGCATTTTGATAGTTTGACGTATCTATATTAAACTACAAATTACAAAGTATATTATAGGAAACATTCACACAGGCTGTATGCTATTTTTAGGAGATTCTAGGATACTTTTATGTATTTTTCTTACTTTTTTCCAAGGAGGTGCCTCCCAGAACTAATTGTCTGAGAAAATCAACTATACACTATAAACTATAAACACTATAAAAATGTAGCCAGTTAACATTAGTGAAACTACCGTATTTTTTGCACTATAAAGTGCACTTAAAATCCTTTCATTTTCCCAAAAATCGTCTGTGCGCCTTATAATCTGGTGCGCCATAAGTATGAATTCTATCAGTCAGGTTGTAAAGAGCCTGTAAAGCCACTCTGCTGAAGCTTTAGCATTACAAACCTCGCTAAGCGCTAGCGTAGTGGAGCGAACCACTAGGTAACATCACCCTGGTTTACTGGAACACTCAGGTTTCCTCAGTGTAGCGCTGCCAGATGGCATTTACGCCATCTGACATTAGCTAATGTTAATGCTGCTGCACCCAGCCTTAGTGGAAATGTGGAAATCCAAGCTTACTGTAAATAAACGGAAGTGATTTACTCACCCAAATAAACAGTTTTCAGGAGAGAAATTTATGTAGATTAACATCCAGCGCTCGTTTAACTTTAAAAGTAAGTTTTTTTTGGTAAGAATTCCCGTGTTGTTTACTTAACTTAGTTACCCCCTCATGCTGAATTAGAAGGGAAACATGGCGACACCCCTGTTCCTTCCTAGTGTTGCATAATGCGCCTTATAATCCAGTGTACCTTATAGCGCAAAAAATATGGCAATGTTGCCAATATTAATGAAGGAGTGAAGTCTGTTTAAACACACCTCAGCAGCTCTCTGCAGTAGGGGTGTGACGAGATGTCGTGGCACGAGATCTCACGAGATTAAAACATGACGATATTTCTCGTCAAGCTTAAAACTGTCTCACGGGGAAAAAACTGTGTAGTGTGGACTTTTCAAGAGGGATCTGGCAACGCAGTAGCGATCGCAGCGAGTGTGGTGGCTGAGCAGTGAGAGCAGCTCTCAGCAGAAGAGGAAATTCAGGCATTTGCATAAAAGATGCTTCTGCTACTTTTAAGTTTAAGTAAGTCTGGCTGCATTTTGGCTCCAGTGGAAACAATAAACGGTAACAGAGTGACCAACAAGACACAAACCACATGTAAATACTGTAAGTAAATCCTACACGTGACTGTTTCATAGGCAGCTGTACTAATCCCTTAGCTCTGTACTGTATTTAAAAAATGTTCTGTCTCTGTTTGCACTTCAAGCATAGTCTTAATATGACTGGTTATGGTTATGCATAGTTAAATTACAAGAGATTTAGGAGAAAAAAAACACAAACCATAGTCTTAATATGACTGGTTGTAGTTTGAACTTATTTTTTGCACTATATAAGACCTAGAAAAGTTTTATTTTTATTTTTTATTCTTATTTCTATTTCTTATGAAATCAATGTGTGAGAGAAACCAGTCTGTTAAGTTTGCGTTATATGATTTTGTCAAATAAAACTCTAGTTTTCAAGCCATTATTTATTTTTGATGTTTTCTTTAAAATTTTATTTTTAAATCTTGTCTCGTTCTCGTGAACCCAGTATCGTGTCTAGTCTCATGATATTAGTGTCTCACCACACCCCTGACTGACTGTAGAGTGTTGTGTGGAGTTATATGTGCTTATTTGTGTTTAATCGACACAGCGCTGCTATTACACTGTATACACGTCTCTCCCGCTCTGTTGAGGTGCAAGTCCCACCCACACTGAAACCTTATTGGCCAACTAAGCATGAGGAGAGGCCAATCAGGATGCTCAGGATTTGTCACTCTCTCACTTTGTGTTTTCTCTCTCTCTCTCTCTATTACACACTATTGTCGCATTGACAATGAATTTCCACGTCAACTATTTTTTATAGTTGTCATTGTGGATTGCGCTGAATAACTGTTGAATAACAGGTGCTCTACTGACTGAATTGAACCCTGACAACAATCAACCGTCAGACGTTTATTGCCATCTTGGCAACATAGGTGTGCCACAATCACTCAAACGGCTTACACCCCCACCCATTTCACGCACAAACAAGAGATTATTAATCCCTAAATTCAATTCACATCATGGAAATCAGTGGGCTAAAGTAAACAGGTAATCCCGTCCTGTACAACACAGCGCTTTATCACCTCCTCTGTGCGTGAACTTTACAGAGCACAGCAGCACAAATTAGAGTGCAAAGGTCTACAAAGCCCCTCGGGAACTATCAGTCACCTTTCAACTCATTGCCTCACTCCTTCTGCAGCACACCCTGCATCCTGTTACCTGGAAGCCAAACTGGATTAGCCCTCCATTCACTCTGTTCACCAGAGCGCACATAAACCACATGCAAAACAACACACACAAACCGTCTGTAGTGTTCATGCATCAAAAATAGAGTATTTAAAAAAAATGATACGGTCATGTGAACAAAAATATATAATCTATTTAAACAAATATAACTAAAGAAATGCCTTTAAAAATCAATCATAAAACATAATATACCATAACACCTTGCATCTGCTTAGCAACATCATAGCAACCACCTTGCAACATCTTAGCAACTACCTAGCAACTGCTTAACAACACCATAGCAAACACCATGGATACCACAGCAATGCCTTAGCAACCACCTTGCAACACCTCAGCAACTATTTAGCAACTCAATAGCAACCACCAGATGCCATAATTAAAGCCATAATATACCATAACACCTAGCAACTGCTTAGCAATACCATACCAACCACCTCGCAACACCTTAGCAACTACCTATCAACTGCTTAACAACACCATAGCAAACACCATGGATACCATAGCAACACCTTAGCAACCACCTTGCAACACCACAGCAACCATGTAGCAACTGTTTAGCAACACTATAGAAAACACCATGGACTCTAGCAACACTTTAGAAGCCACCTAGCAACCACAACAGATACCACAGAAACACCATAGCAACTGTTCAGCAACACTATACCAACCACCACAGGCACCCTTGCAACACCCTAGCAACCACCTAGCAACACCATAGCAACCACCATGGATACCATAGCAACACCTCAGCAACCACCTAGCAACTGTTTAGCAACACCATAGCAACCACCATGGATACCATAGCAATGCCTTAGCAACCACCTTACAACTGTTTAGCAACACCATAGCAACACCTTAGAAGCCACCTAGCAACCACAACGCATGCAATAGCAACACCATAGCAACCACCCAGCAACCATTTAGCAACATCACAGCAACCACCATAGCGAACGGTTTACCTAGGGAAATGCACTTTTCCAGTGTGTAAAATGAGAATGAGGTAGCACGTCAGTTTTAGATGATTAGAACATGGTTAGAGAGGAATGTTGGAAGAGCCTGTTAAAACCTCAGACATTTCTTTGGACATTTCTTGATTATAGAAGTTAAGTGGATCACCATGACCAGATCCAAAGAGCAGAAGAGGAGTGTAGATACAGACGAGCCTTAGTTTAAAAAGATCTCATAATTATTAGAAAGTCAAAATATATATATGGATGATATAAAGCTCCAACACACACATGATTAGTGATACTGAATACCACACTTTAACTATGAGGCAGATAATGATTAAAATATGCGTCAATATTTTACTTCTCTAGTCAAACCAATTGCATCTACAATTGCTTAGCATGTACAACAGACTGGCAACTCTACTGCTGCTACTACTACAACCCCTGGCAAAAAGTATGGAATCACCAGTCTTGGATGAGCACTCCTTCAGACATTTCATTCTGTAAAACAAACTCTGATCAAAAACATGATACAATAATAAGGTCATTCCAAAGTGCAACTTGTTGGCTTTCAGGAACACTCAAAGAAATGAAGAAAAAACATTGTGGAAGTCAGTGAATGTTACTTTTATTGACCAACCACAGGGAAAAAAATATGGAATCACTCAATTCTGAGGAAAAAAGTATGGAATCGCTCAAATTGAAGGTAGAAAATAAGGACACACCCAGTCAATTTCCTTTCCCTAAATGGACACCTGCCTCAGATTAGATCTGCTCGTTAGTCTGCAGTTAAAAACACCTGCAGTCATGACACCTTGGAGGGCTGCTGGACGAATTAGAGTGGCAAGAACCATGGCTCCAACAAGAGAAATGTCTCTTGAAACAAAAGAGAGGATTGTGAAACTTCTTGAAGAAGGTAACTCTTCACGCATGGTTGCTAAAGATGTGGGCTGTTCACAGTCAGCTGTATCCAAGATATGGACCAAATACAAACAGCATGGAATGGTTGTTAAAGCCAAGCGTACTGGTAGACCAAGAAAGACAAGCGTCAAGACAAGCAACTTAAAGCCATTTGTCTTGAAAACCGAAAAAGTACAACTAAACAGATGAAGCATAAATGGGAAGAAGCTGGAGCCAATGTATGTGACCGAACCGTAAGAAATCGTCTAAAGGAAATGGGATTTCAATACAGGAAAGCTAAAAGAAAACCATCATTGACACCTAAACATAAAAGAACAAGACTGCAGTGGGCTAAGGAGAGGCAATCATGGACTGTGGATGACTGGATGAAAGTTATCTTCAGTGATGAGTCAAGAATCTGCATTGGACAAGGTGATGATGCTGGAACTTTTGTTTGGTGCCGTTCCAGTGAGAATTATGAAGAGGCCTGCCTGAAGAAAACAACCAAATTTCCACAGTCCTTGATGATATGGGGCTGCATGTCAGGCAAAGGCACTGGGGAGATGACTGTGGTTAATTCTTCTATCAATGCACAAGTTTACATTGACATTTTGGACAGTTTTCTCATCCCTTCAATTGAACAGATGTTTGGAGATAATGAAATAATTTTCCAAGATGACAATGCATCGTGCCATAGGGCAAAAACAGTGAAGGCATTCCTTGGAGAAAGACACATTCAGTCGATGTCATGGCCTGCAAATAGTCCAGATCTCAACCCAATTGAAAACCTGTGGTGGAAATTGAAAAAAATGGTCAACAAGAAGGCTCCGACCTGCAAAGCTGATCTGGCAACTGCTATCAAAGAGAGTTGGCACCAAATTGATGCAGAATACTGTTTGTCACTCATCAAGTCCATGCCTCAGAGACTGAAAGCCGTTATAAAAGCCAAAGGTGGTGCAACTAAATACTAGTGATGTATTTTGAATCATCTTTTGTTTATCTGTTTTTCATGATTCCATACTTTTTTCCTCAGAATTGAGTGATTCCATATTTTTTTCCCTGTGGTTGGTCAATAAAAGTAACATTCACTGACTTCCACAAAGTTTTTTCTTCATTTCTTTGAGTGTTCCTGAAAGCCAACAAGTTGCACTTTGGAATGACCTTATTATTGTATCATGTTTTTGATCAGAGTTTGTTTTACAGAATGAAATGTCTGAAGGAGTGCTCATCCAAGACTGGTGATTCCATACTTTTTGCCAGGGGTTGTACTACTGCTACCAAAATGCAACTAAGGAAACTGGTTCCTTGCATCACTTTGATCCGTTAATACCAAATTGTAGCTCTTTGACCAAAATAAAACGCCTAGAGGCTCAGAATAAACAAAGTAAAACAAAATCAGCAGCAGCCATGTGTAAAGGCCTGAAGTTTAGTGCCTGCAGGAGTAGTTTTATCAAAACAAGAAAACCAAATGTGAAACAAACCCACGCTCCGTACAGGAATGCAGAAAGTCCGCTTCTGACTTCTTGGTTCAGACATATCCAGGAACTCACGGTAAGGAAAAAATAAGCAGTGTTTCACAGTGAAATCTCGATTTGGGGCTAGTATTATTAGTGATTCAGAAAATTTCAATATTATATAAGAGCAATTGGTACTTTTGGCAGTGTGGGCAGTGTGCCAAGTCCTGCTGGAAAATGAAATCCACATCTACATAAAAGTTGTCAGTAGCAGAGGGAAGCATGAAGTGCTGTAATTTTGAGGGAAAAAAACTGCACTGACTTTAAACTTGATAATAAAACACAGTGGATCAACACCAGCAGATGACATGTCTCTCCAAACCATCACTGATTGGTGGAAACTTCACTCTAGACCTCGAGCAGTTTGGACTGTGTGTCTCTCCCCACTCTTCCTCCAGACTCTGATCCCTTGATTTACAAATGAAATGTAAAATTTACTGATGATCATTGATGGTTTGGAGTAGGGGTGTGCTATATCGTATCGTACTCAATAATATCGCTAACATTTTTGAATATCGTAAATGATATTATACCCTGAAATATGGTGCCATATCACCCACCCCTAGTTATATATAAATCAGGGTACTACTTTTTGCTGTTTTTAGCAACAAAAAAAAAAATCACACTGTTCTTATTTTCAGTGATATATCTACTAGAGCAGCGTTTCTCAACCTTTTTTGTATCACGACACCCTTTAAATATATGCGAGATGTCACGGCACCCCAGTTTACGGGGGGGAGGGGGGGGGTGTGCTGGCGCAGTACTTCAGGTGAGAACGGGGGGGGGGGGGGGAGGTGCTGGCGCAGAACTTCAGGTGAGAACGAGGGTTGTTGCTGGCGGAATATGAAATAAAATAGCGCGTGCATCGCGTGGGGGACAAAAACTTTACAGTGTGTCCCAATTTAAGGGCTGCATCCTTCAGAGGCTGTATTAGAAGACAGATTGCGTCACAGCTGCGCAGTAATACACCGCCTCTGTGGGTCGCATCCTTCAGAGTATGCTGCCTGTGAATTGGGACACACCCCGACACGAGCTGACTCTGGAAAGGAAATATGCACGTGAGGCGCAATATTTTGACGGCACCCCCGATGAAGCCAGACGGCACCCCAGGGTGCCGCGGCACCCTGGTTGAGAAACACTGTACTAGAGAACCTATTATATCTGTCCAGTATCATTTATTTTACTTTAATACTTCATATATGGAGATATTTGGAGTGGATTATTAGTATCACGTAGTGCTGGGCGATATGGGAAAAATCATATATCATGATGTGGAATTTTTTATATCACGATAACGATAAAGATCATGATATACCACATTTAAGCATGTTTTCAGTTATTCTTTGAAAAAAAAATATGACAAAATAATATCATTACTTACTTTTTTCCAACTTTATTTCAAAGTGGCATTAAACCCAACTTTCACAAATGAGAATTACTACCTTTTAGTGCAGCAGTATATATGTATCAAATTAAAACAGATAAAGTAGCTGCAGTAGCTCATTTTTTCAAAAGAACAATGCCTCTCCCAATGGATATTCAGCTCTCATGAGTTTAATAACGTAAAGCATGTCCGCGAAATAACGTAAAGCAGGGTCATGTCGCAAAACCACATTATGAAGCTTTTTTGCGAAGATTACTTTATTATCACTTATATAAACCCAGTTTATGCAAAGTGACCACGCCAATACATTTCATCATAGCCTACTTTATATATTTGCATGAATAATTGATGAAACGATAGGGATGATAGAAGGTAAGTAGCACGATAGACACTTTTCTATCGTCCCCATGATATTTATCATCATATCGCACAGCACTAGTATCACGAAATTTTGGCACGAGATTATTGGCTTTTAAAAATCTGATAAAATCGCCAATAGTATCGTTATCGCGCAATATTATTTTAGAGCCATATCACCCATCCCTAGTTTGAAGAGCCAGAGAAGTTTCAAACTGGAATTTTTTTAAAACTATTTTTCCTAGAGCTTCAAACTTCTAAATGGATCAATTTGACCAGTAATAGGATGGTTAAACTGCACAGATATACACGATTTGACCAATCAGAGGAGACAATTTGATCGCACGGATTATTGATGCACATTTTGATGCGTTTAGGTTCATACCTGTGTGAAACCAAACCAAACAGAGGGAGAAACGCTCCAAATAAACCAACTCATCAACTGATCCGGACCATAGAAACCCAAAACTACAGGTGGGAAGATGCCCTAAAAGTCCATGATTGGTTGCCGAGACACTAACATTGAAGCTACAAGACAGAAGTATCTCCTCAGCCTTTAAAAGAGAGGGAGTCCAGTAGAAGTGGCAGGGAGACGGGCGGCAATACAGGCAACCCAATCAGATAAATGAAAGGATGAAAGGATGAGAGGGAGGTCTCGATTAGATTAAGTGTCCAATTCTCTGCGAGTCACAGCTGAGAGGGAGCTGTATTAAACTCACACACCAGCCTGAATAGCCTGTGCTGTCACGGAGCTTCACAAATCAAGGACCGTCCTTGAAGTCCAGGTTGCAGGCTGATAAACAATTCATCACTGGAGGAGCTCCTTCATTCCAGAGAACACAGTTCCACTGCTCCACAGCTCAAAACTAGAGGCTTTATAACCCTCTATAACCCACAACGCCTACTATTAGGCATGGAGCCAATAGGTTCATATTAGTGCTGGGCGTTACCGGTTCATCCGGTAAATAAACCTAAAATACTCAATGTTTAGTGTATTTAAAGAGATATTTCTCAAAAGCTCTATTGCAAAAGTAAGACACAAGTTTAATATCAAATTACAACATGTCAAAGCACCATCACAGGAGCATACTGGCACAGCTCACTAGCTAACGCCAGCCAGTTAGCATAACAAGCTAACACACTGAATAATGGTAGATCAGCTCTGTGCAGTAAAACGCTGGTATCGCTCTCTTCTGTCTGGAGAAAAATGGGAACAGCACTTTATCTGAGGAGCTCCTGCTGCTGTTCCTCACTGTATGATTATATTCACTCAGGAAGATACAAAACAAAAATTATTTCCGTCCCCCAGACGAGTTTAAGGCAAGTCTAATATTAATTTATAATATGTTATATTGAAGCCATTAAAGTATTACATGTATTACAGTTTTATAATCAGCCACAATTCCCCTTTTTCTCCAGTAAAACAAATACATTCAATTCAGTGTGCATTAAAATAATCTGTTTAAACATATTTAAACAGGGCTATAGTTGCTGCCCTTGAAGCTTTTTTGCACCTTGTAAGCAGAAACAGCTTGCTAGCTATTGCTAGCAATTTAGCATAACATGCTAACACACTGGCGTAATGATAGCTCAGCTCTGTGCCTTAAAATGTTTGTATCTCTCTCTCTTGTCTGGAGAAAAATGAAAACAGCACTTTATCTGAGGAGCTCGTGCTGCTGTTCCTCACTGTATGATTATATTCACTCAGAAAGATACAAAACAAAAAATTTTTTCGTCCCCCAGACGAGTTTAAGGCAAGTCTAATATTAATTTATAATATGTTATATTGAAGCCATTAAAGTATTACAGGCATTACAGTATTATAATCTGCCACAACTCCCTTCTTTCTCCAGTAAAACAAATACATTACATGCAGTGTGCATTAAAATGATCCATTTAAACATATTTAAACAGGGCTATAGTTGCTGCTCTTGAAGCTTTTTTGCACCTTGTAAGCAGACACAGCTCGCTAGCTATTGCTAGCAAGTTAGCATAACAAGCTAACACACTGGAGTGCACAATGGTAGCTCAGCTCTGTGCAGTATAGTATGTATCGCTCTCTCCTGTCTGGAGAAAAATGAGAACAGCACTTTATCTGAGGAGCTCCTGCTGCTGTTCCTCATTGTATGAGTGTTTTTATCCAAGTAAAATAGGAAAACAACAACAAACAGCAATTATTCACTTGGAAAGAGACAAATAGAAAAAACAAAATGTATTATGTAGTATAAGGCACACATAACATCCTTTAATTTTCCCTAAAATCAAGAGTGTGCACAGAGACTCAGGACTGGAGCAGTATTAGCATTACCCACTACCTGGCTAGCACTGCTGGAGCAGTATTAGCCGCTAACCATGCTAAGCGCAAGCTTTTTCCAATGTTTAGAGTCGCGTATATCGAACCGTAGCCTGCTGCTAACCCCGGCTAGCATTGCTGGAACAGCATTAGCATTAGCTGCTAACTGTGCAAAGCGCTAGCTCTTTTACCATTTATCGGTAAGTATATTGGATAGTAGCTTGTGCATTGATTGTGTTTAAACGAGCTACGTACGATGCACTACTAGCTAATATCGCCCTGGCTCACTACTCCTTATTGTTCCTCAATGTAACGTTGTCAGGCGGCATTTACGTCCCACTAGCGCTAGTGGTTAGCAGCTAATGCTAATGCTGCTGCACCCAGCCTTAGTGAAAATCTGGAAATCTCTAAGCTTACTGTTAATAAATGGAAGCGCTTTACTCACCCAAGTAAACAGTTTTCAGGAGAGAAATCTGTGTAGATTAACATCCAGCACTCGTTTTACTTTAAAGAAAATGTTTTTTTTTTGTTTGTTTGTTTACTTAAGTTGGTTTAGCTTTACAGGTCTCCCACCCAGTGGAGAGACCTGCTAAATTAGAAGGAAAACATGGCAACACCCTTGTTCCTTACTTGTGGCCCATAATGCGCCTTATAATCCAGTGTGCCTTATACCCTGAAAAATACGGTATTCAATAGCAAATTAATCTGGGGCAAAAAAATGTGATCAGGACATCCCTAATCAATATGAATCAATAATTCTTTTTTTAATCACATCACAGAATCTCTAAATCGCATACGAATTTAATCATAAGGTGCCTAGAGATTCCCATCACTAGCTGAAATGACATATTGAGCAGTCTTAGTATGAGGTGACTATTTGTAAAGGTTCTTTTAAAGCTTGGCACATGCGTTCAATTTGTCAGCTCCACCACAAGAGACATTTTCTGTTCTTGTTTTGTAGATAAATGTCCTGATTTCCTCAGAACCCACAGTGTGAACACAGAACCGGTATTCTTATCTCACTCTCGCAAGCAAAGAAAGAAGCTGCGACACAGTGATTGTTCCATTTACAGGCCTAGGTTTCGTTCTGAGGAATCCCCAGAGTGTTTGTGACCTTGGAAAAAGCTACTCGGCACAGTGGCGTATTGGATGAGCCTTCGAGATGGAGCTCCCTGAGGGGGAGCAGGACGTCTCTGAGAACAGTAACTATTGACACACTGGAGAAACAAACCTCCCACCAGGGAACGAGGAGGATTGAGTTATTGTCAATGTCTTTATTTACAAAAACAGAGCTATCTAAAAAGGTTTTTCATGGTTCAATTTAGCTCTGAAGCTTATATATATATTTTAGAATATGGAC
This sequence comes from Astyanax mexicanus, assembly GCF_023375975.1. NCBI lineage: Eukaryota > Metazoa > Chordata > Actinopteri > Characiformes > Acestrorhamphidae > Astyanax > Astyanax mexicanus. Next base: position 119,503,549 of record NC_064408.1, read on the forward strand.
AAGACTATTGATGGCGTGCAAATATAATTAGTAGATCACTTGTCTAGTGACAGACCTACACAATAAGTCCAAATATATATACATGACATGTAGTGCTGGGCGGTATGACCAAAAGTGTAAATCACAGTATTTCTTAAGATTCTGATAGTTTACGGTAGATCACTATATTTTTATAATATTTTTTTTTTTTTTTTTTTTTTTTTGCATGACTGGCTTCATTATAGGTCTGTAACTCACTGCACTGTTAGGAGTACATATAATAAAATAGAAAACACTAAGGCTTTAAATAAATGCTTTGATTACTATTGGGTTTACTTTATTCCAAGTAAATGTAAGTATGAAAGGTATATTTCTCAAAAGCTCTATTGCACAGGGACGACACAAGTTTAATATAAATTTACGATATGTTCTTATAGAGAAGATTAAAGCATTACACTATTAAAATCAGCCACACTTTCCTTCTTTCTCTAGTTAACAAATAAACTCAGTTCAGTCTGCATTAAAATTATCCATATTTCAACAGAGCTATAGTTACTGCCCTTCAAGTTTATTTGCACCTCGTATCCAAAGTTTTAGGTAGTTTAAAAAATGATTTCGCACTCAGGACTAGGGCTGGGTATCATTTAAAAATTTTCGATACCAACACCGATACGGTACCTTGAATTTGGCACCGATACCCAAATGGTACTTTTTCCCCCGATACCTTTCACTGTTTGGACAATTTGAATGATTTGCATTTCCTTGCACGCTCTCGGTTTGTCTGCGTCAGGGCGCTGAGGCGGTTGTTTTTACCACGTTCCATGCACTACAGCACTTATATATGTGTGGCGCAGTTAATGCGCATTTCATGCAAAGTATCGAAAACAGATTTTTTTTTTTTTTTTAGACCTTTCGGTACTCGATAGTACTGAGACATGGTGATTTGGCCGGTGCCTTTTTGGTATCGAATTTCGATACCCAGCACTACTCGTGTGGGGGGACGAGAGGAACTCTTTTGCAAGCTTTAGGCCCAATCCCATTTCACCCCTTGGCTCTACCACTTACCGCTACCCCTTGTTTTTAGAACAGTTACAAGAGGAAGGAGCAAAACCCTCCCCCTAGGAATTGGAATAACCCTTCAAGCACCCGATGCGTCATCAGGAGCGCTTAAGTTCAGCAACCTAGCTGCTGCTGCTGGATAACTAGTTAACTTTAGGGCTTTATTATTTGTATTCAGAAAAGGGGAAAGTGGTTTAGAAATGAAATATTACTGTCCATTTCTTAATTACTCTGTAATAGGAAGCTGAAATTAGCTTTGATTTGCTTTTATTTTATTTTTCCATTCCGCCTTAAATGCTGCAGCTCGTCAGTCGTCTGTTGCACCATTTAAGGTGAAACGGGACATGTTAGCTATCTAGCCAGCTAGAGACAAACTACTTTATGAAAAATTTGGTCAGAAAACATTGAAACTACACATAAAACTATGGTAATGTAGTGCTAATAGTCACTTTTAACAAGGAAAATATTTACATTTGTGGGTTTCTTACCAGTGATTCTTATACCCCGTCGTTTGAAGTGTGCCTTTAAAAAAATCTCAAGTTGAACCTCCAGCCCAACAAGAATCGGGACACCGAAGGGGTACTATGGGATTGGGCCTTGGATTGATCATGCAAGCTCTCTTTTCTGATTTTCTGAGAGAAAAATAGCTTTTTGCTATTGTTTTTCTATTATACTCGGATAAAAACACTCATATTACAAGCAACAGCAGCAGGAGCTCCTCAGTCAAAGTGTTGTTCTTATTTCTCTTCAAGCAGGACGGAGCATATGACTTCACAGAGCTGAGCTACCGTCACTCCAGTATGTTACATTTTTATGCTAACTAGCTAGAATTAACTAGTGAGCTGTGCCAGTGTGCTTCTTTGGTGGTGCTCTTCTACACAGTGTTTCGCAGCATCTCTAAAAGTATGGCGTTATGTGAACAATGCATACCGGTTTAATTTCTCCTCCGATATACCGGATGAACCAGTATCCCGCCCAGCTGATCACATTCAACAGAGGCTTTATTTCACACATTAGTATCACAGAAAGACTAGAGGCCTTTCCCTAATCCCTCTGATTAGGGGATCTCTCTATCTATCCTCCGCCTCAATCATGGTCACTACCTAATCAGATTAAAGTGATCCAGAGAAGTTAGAGGAGATAAGAGGTTTAGCAGTAGGGGTGGGAATCGATTACTATCTCACGATTCGATTCGATTCCGATTTTGGGGGCCACGATTCGATTCAAAATCGATTTTTGATTCAAAACGATTTGAATTATAAAAATTTCTGCTTCTGGCTTATGAATCTTATTGAAAAAAAAACCCTCCATAATATACACTGGTCCTGGAGCAAGTAATGTGTTACAAAAACAATAAAATGTGCAGGAATGTGGGTCCTCAGTGACAGAGAAATCACTGGGATATCACAATGACGTTAATGAACAATAAATAAATAATAAATAACACTGCTTTATTACCAGGCTACTAGCGGTGGTGTGTAGGTGACGCTGCTGGGCTGATGTGATGATAGCAGTGGAGCGCTAAAGTTCAGGAGCAGCTGCTGATTAACTAGTTAATTTAAGGTCGTTGTATTTCTTCAGAAAGGGGGCAGGAGGTGGAGAAATTAATTCATATTGTCCATTCCTTAATTCCTCTGTGATGAGGAGCTGAAATTAGCTCTGATTAGCTTATTTTATTTTTCCGTTCCGCCTTAAATGCTGCAGCCTGCTGCCACCTGTAGCGTTATTTAAGGTGGAACTGGAAAGTTAGCTTGTTAGCTAGCTAACAGTTACTGAAACTAACTACTAGCGATCTTTTTTATGCTTGTTATGAAGCATTCTGCCATAAAACATTAAAACTACACGTTAATCTAAGGTAATATAGTGCTTGTTCTGCCATCTTACCGGTGATTCTCAAACACCTACTACGCTCTGTGTGGGTCTGGAAGACCTCGGTTTGAAGGGACAAGCGGGTTGCCAGGTCCAACAAAAATACCCAGCCCAAAATCAGTCCAAAACCCGCCCCTCAGAATCGATTTTGGGACATTTTAAATCGATTCTGAATCGTAGTAAATGAGAATCAAGATTCTTATGTGAATCGATTTTTTGGCACACCTCTATTTAGCAGCTTTAGAGACTCCTGTAAACACAACGTGAAGTTACTCAGCAGCAGTTTATGCTTCGGGGAGAAAGCAGGGCTGTTAAAATGCAAAAAAAAAAAAAAAAAAAAGGTACTCAGGAAGAGTGAAGTAGGCAGGGTATCGTTTCACATACTGCAACAATGCAGGAACAAAGGCAGGATGATATCGGGTGTATGATGTAAATATGGGAAAGAGTTCTAAACTGTCTGATTTTTGACTCCAGTTCACAAGAACTCTTTTATTTCTCTGTAAAACTGAGACAATTCAAAGCTTTCGGTGCTGATACCTGATCTGATAGCACAGTCTAAGGGCAAAAGTATGTTCTGGAAAATGAAGTGTAATGGGATGCAGTGCTACAGACTAGTAGCTCTCCAGCCCAGAGGGTTGTTGAACCCAATTGCAGAACAGTTGATCCCAAAGCAGGTAAACCCAAGAAAAAAATAATAATAATAAATAAACACACCACTCCTCACGCGGGATCAAACCAGTGTCGTCAGGGTCACAGTCCAATACACTACCGCTGCCCCAACTAGTGAATAGGGACATGGCCGGGGAAAAAAAAGCCCTTATAAGGAGATGGGGAGCCCAAGAACGGGCAGAAACTAGAGTTACGAGAGACAGGGGACGCATGTAAACAAAAGCTCACCAGAGAAGTCAATTAATTTAAAGAGAGATTAATCCTGCTATTGTCGTAGTAGAACAGTCTCTACTGTCCATAGATTACAATCAGACGCATTTTGTTGTAGCACTACAGTGAGGATTTGATTGCATTTAGCCTAGAGCATAAGTAAGGTCAGGTGTTGGAAGAACACCACCACAAATCTTTCTCAAATAATCTCAAAAGTATTGGATGGTAGTGGTGTAAAAAGGAATCGCAATAAAAATATTTCACAATGTGTATTGAGAGAACAGGTGATTTCCCGTTATGTTATTATAAAATCTCATGCAATTGCATTGTTTAAACACTACAGAACTCTGCTATTGCAAGCCAAAGAACCAGTGGGTGTAAGCAAATGGTGGGTGACAATCATACAACTGCTTTTTTTCTTTTTCTTTTTGAGGTCAGTCACTTTTTAAAGAGAGCCAAAACTGTTTACATAAATGGGTTTGTTATTGGTCTGTTGTGGCTTGTTTCACAATTGTGGCCCTGCTTGCCACGCCCCCCTCGCCTGGTGCTTGTTGACTCCATGTGGCATTTAATGGGGGGGGGGGGGGTGCACAGTAGTTCACAAGCTTATGGCAGTACTTAAAATACTTATAAAAATAGATAGTACTTATTCAAATATTTATCCATTGAGCAAATATATAAAGGTGCAAAATGCATTCAAAATGTCTTTCAAATATCAGAAAAAAAGGGATTGTGAGTGGAGTACATCGTTACACCCTTACTGAATGGAGCACCATCATTCCACCAAACAGAGAAAATGGAAAAAAATATGATGTGTATCATGGGAACATATGATTCCATGTTCTGTTTATGAAATGTTATGCAGCTGAAATGGTGGAACACCAGGAGTCGCAATCCAGTAGGTGCAGGCCAAAAAAGCCAGTGGGCGTAAGCAAAGGGCAAAGGATGTGTCAGTCATTTTTGACTGAAGCCAATCATACAAGCATTTGTGAAGGTATGGGGGGGGGGGGGGGGGGGGCAAAAATGTAGTGGAGTAAGATTAAAGTAAGTAAGTAGTAGAGTAAGGTTAGAATTAAAGTAAAAATTTACCAAAAGAAAAACCAGAAATACGTATGCCTAAAGTAATGAATCATATGTCCTGCTTAGACCATGACACTTTCATTCTAGATTGCCTAAATAAACAAGTGATTAATTGAGAAATAAAACAGCACAGTAGTTTGTTTAAGCTTAGCACTGCTCCACTACAGGGTGCATTTATACAAGGTGCGTTTGTTCCAAATATAATCGTGAATCCAGAATCTTGAACCAAATCGTTACACCTCTACCGCAAACTCTTTAAAGCATTAAAACCAACATGCAACAGCAACAAAACTACACTATCACCAGTCTGGTCACTTCAGAAAAACAGGAACCACAGACGTCATAATGTCTCTTAAATGTCATGCAGGTGTGCTTAAAAGAAAAGGAAAACGATTTTAAAAAAAGAGAGAAAACTGAACACACAAAACCAAATCTCAGCACTCAAACTGTTTGCACAGCCAGACGAACACCTCTCTGCCCAACCAGCTTTTCTCCTTATCAGCACCCATTAGTGACGGGCAGGCCTTAAGTAAACAGCTGTGCTGCTGCCCAGAAAAGGTAGCATTTGCTACTGGAACAGTGGAACAGTCCGTTCAAACCAAAGCTTAGTCCTCTGAAAAATATTACAGACAGCAGAATCTAATTATTTACATTTATAGCATTTAGCTGATAGTTGTAGTGTTAGGACTCTTATTGGTGCCTTATTAGTAGGGGTGTGTCATATCATATCGTACATGATGATATCGCTAACATTTTTGAATACGTGAACGATATTAAACCCTGAAATATCGTGTCATATCACCCACCCCTAATTATTGCATCAGAGTACAACCTTTTTGCTGTTTTTACCAAAAGAAAAATTTACACTGTTTTCATTTTCAATTATATATCTACTAGAGACAGATTGTATCTGTGCAATGTCATTAATTTACTGCAGTACTGGATATATGGAGATATATGATTGCATTATTAGTATTGTGCAGTAGTATATTCTTGAACAAAAAAAAAAAATCAGTGTTTTGTCATATCGTCAAGAGTATCGTTCTCGCAAAAATACCATGAAATATCGTGATATTACTTTAGGGCCATATCGCCCACCCCTACTTATTAGTGCTTGTATAGTCACCCATAACGGGAATTAACCCCAGTCTTCTACATAATGTGGTATGTAGCTCATTGGCAGGTAATGGTGTTATCCACTGCACCACACAACCAAGTTTTTTTTTTTTTTGCAACGAAATTAAACATTTAATCAAACTCTGAAGAAACAATACAGTTGCATCCCTCAGTGCTTGGACTCCTAGCAACATCAAAGTAACAAAGTGACTTATTATTGCTAAAAAGTGCAATGCTAATTCTCCAGCCTTATTACTAGAGAAATTTGGTAATCTAAGCTTGCTGTACATAGATTTAAATGTTTTACTTACACAAATGAACAGTTTCCAGGAGATAAATCTATGTAGATTTACATCTAGTGCTTGTTTAACTTTAAAAGAAAGTTTTTTGTTTTTTTTTACGAATTACAGTTTTGTTTACTTAGCTTAGCTTTACTTAACTTAGTTAGCTACACCCCCACCACAACCCAGCGGTAAGACCTGCTGAATTAAAAATGTATATATATTGTATATTTATATATATATATATATATATATATATATATATATATATATATATAGTATATTTATACATAGAGTCTCTTAAAATGAGCCTAATAGTTCGAAATATGCGGTAATTAAAGTGATGAATTAACAATATATTTCCTCTGTTACAATCTGCCTAGTCAATGATATTTTTACTGTAGATTGCTTAAATAAACAAGTGATTAATTGAGAAATAAAACAGCACAGTCGTTTGTTTAACCTTTGAAAAATGCACCTTGTATAAATGCTCCCTGTATTGGTATCCTTGTATTTTCTTGTTTATTTATACACTTAAGAAAAAGTTTTATTTGTTTAATTCAAAATTTGTACCAAATATTGTGAAAATCTAATTGTAAATTGTGAATCGAATTAAATCGTGAGCAGAGTGCATCGTTAAACCCCTATTAATAAATGATGTAGATCATATTTCTCAGGATAAAGATGGCATCAGTTCTTCTAACCACACAAGAGTTATCAGCATAAACTTCACTGACTCCTTCTGTACGACACAAGCAGGCTGCACCACATAACAAGCATTTATCAATAATGTATAATCACTAAAACATTCATGCTGAACTCTTACTGTGGTCACACTTAGTTCTCACACAGCGGGGGAGGTTCCAGTGCTGACCTTCATTCGGCATCATAACGTCTCCAGTGAAAATTGGCTTAAGGTGGGGCCTGGAGTCTTATCGGGATTATTTGCGTCAGTATAAATCAGTAAGTCATAAAGCGTGAATTAATTAAGCTGAGAGGAGGCAGAAATAATCACGTTACTGACGAGCACTGCGGCTTATCAGAAGGTCAAACGGTTACAGTATCAGACAAAGGAGTGGACTCGACTTAATCACAACGCCGATACTAAGGAACTAGACAAGTGGAAATGGTTACAAAACCGTAGATCAGATGGGGTCAAATTGGGAAACAGGTATTGAGTTCAGTGCTGCTCATTAAGAGATCAAGCACATTACGTCACGTCATGTTAACACTAACTGGCTGATTAAACTCTGAATAAAACTGTTTTTAAATGTTACACAGTATACAAATACCAATTTCAATCTTTTTAACCCAGATTTGAATCGTTAACCCCTTTTACACTTTCAATTACTGTGTTTTTCTCACTATAAGGTGAGAAAATCCTTAAATCCTTTAATTTTCGCAAAAAGCTTCAGCTACTTATGTATGAATTTTACGGGTCAGGTATTAAGGAGCAGTAAAGCCACTCCGCTTAAGTACAGCATTGGTTCTCCAGCACAGGCTGGAGAAGTATTAGCATACTGTTGCTAAGTGGTAGCTCTTTCACCTTCAGAGAAAAGTATATCGGACTGTAGCCTGCGCACTTATCGTATTAAAACAAGCTATGTGGGATGAACCGCTAGCTAATATCGCCTTCTGATAACCCTGGCTAGCACTGCTGGAGCAGTATTAGCATTAGCGGCTAACCACACTAAGCACTAGTCCTTTCACTGTTCAGAAGCGAGTATATTGGACTGTAGCAGTCTGAAAACCCTGGCTAGCACTGCTGGAGCAGTATTAACATTAGCAGCTAACCACACTAAGCACTAGTCCTTTCACTGTTCAGAAGAGAGTCTATAGGACTGTAACCCTGGCTAGCACTGCTGGAGCATTATTAGTTGCTAAGTGCTAGCTCTTTCGCCTTTAGAGAAAAGTATATCGGACTGTAGCCTGCGCACTTATTGTATTAAAACAAGCTATGTTTTAAGAATTACAGTAGGGTACCATTAATTAACGTCTATTTTCTGGTCTATTATCATACATAAGGCGCACTGGATTATAAGGCGCATTTTAAGCGAATAGTAAAGAACAAGAGTGTCACCATGTTTCACTTCTAATTCAGCAGGTAAAGAAAACTGTCATTCTTAAAACAAACAAACAAACAAACAAAAAGTATTCTCTCCTTAAAACTGTTTATTTGAGTGAGTAAAGTGCTTCCGTTAATTTACAGTAAGCTTAGATTTCCAGTATTTTAGTGCGTTTAGCTGCCGCCGTTAGCAGCCGTAGTTTGCAGCACTTAGCACTAGTAAATGCCGCCCCACAGCGCTACACTGAGGAACCCTGAGTGTTCCAGTAAGCCAGGGTACTATCAGTTAGCGTTTTGTTGCACGTAGCTGTTTTAATATAATAAACACCGGCTACAGTCCGATATACTCACTGCACTATACTAACTGCACTTAGCGCAGTTAGCGGCTAATGCTAATACTAATACTACTCCAGCCTTGTTGATGGAGACACTTAACTGGCACTCCTGTATAACTCTGTACTCTGTACAGTGTGGTTGGTTTACTGCTCCTTAATACCTGACTGGTAGAAATCATACATAAGGCACACTGACAAAAAGAAGAAATGACAAAAAGAAGAAATGTAAATGTACCCAAAGCATAAGAAAGGGTGTAAACGCAATGCATCTTTTAATGTTATAAACACCTACAAACTATGTAGGTGTAGAAACTATGTAAATCAAGCCCTGAGACACAGGACAGCTTTGTGCATTGCCAGAGCAGAAATGTTTGGTATGCAAACAGACTGTGAGTGACAGATGTGAGCGAAATGTATGAGGCTGGTCATGTTGGTGCCACCAGTCACTCCAGGTTGAACAGCTTTGTGAAGCTGCCGAACTCTATAAACAACGAGTAAGCTAATCTTAGCTTTTTTAAACTTAGCCATAGCTTTAGCAGTTCATGGTATGGATGCCTTGTTTATTCATAAAGTATTCATTATGGAGCTTTGTGCACTGGTTGTGTCCAAAATAATTCAGATTTTATTAAGATTTAGCCTCAGTTTCATTGTATTATATATCACATATGGACAAAAGTATTGTGATGCAGGTTAATTCATTGGTTTCTCATTGTTGCTGATTGAACTCATTGAAACACTCAAAATATGATCACCACCATAACTCATCCAAAACCCCTCAGCTAATCCCAAAAGTGCTGGATAGAGCTCCATAATTCCATAAGACAGTCAAAATTTTAATATTCTTTGTGTATATCTAATATTCTCTATCTGAAATTATTCATGGTGCCAATAGGTTTCATGATTATTTGCTTATTTACCTGCTCCAAAGAGTCCTAATCTATTGGCAGTACTTCTCTACAAAGACGAGTCAATATGTGCTGTTGCGCATCTATGTCAGCAATGGGTGCACCTAACATAAAGTATCTAAAAAAAATGCAGGCATTCAATTTCTCCAAAACGAACGTTTAAGTAAGTAAAAAGAATGTCCAACTTTTTGTTGGCAATCCATTAGTTTTAATTTTGTAAATGAGGACCAGCTGCTGTAAAAGCCCGGCATCAATTGCCAGCAAAGCGCATCACATCCTGGAATTAAACCACCAATTAAGAGGAAAGGAAGTCAAGCCTTTTCCCCCCCAATTTGCTTTGCTTTATTTGGTTTTATTTATAGTGATAGTCTTTAATTCACTCAATGTAATTCATCCATTTAAACACTGACAACGCTGCAGACCTCTACACCTGACAGGGTGTATTCATACAAGAAAGTAAGGCCCAAAGTCCAAAAAGAGGTTGGATGCATTTGTTACATTACATATGGTACTTCACACTGAAGTTCAGTGACTGAGCGCACTGTAGAACTTGGCTACATCTTGTCATCACTATACAGCTCTGGTAAATTAAATGAGTAAAATGAACATTGTTGTTTTATTCTATAAACTACAGACAACATTTCTCCCAAATTCCAAATAAAAATATTGTAATTTAGAGCATTTATTTGCAGAAAATGAGAAATGTCTAAAATAACAAAAAAGACTCAGAGCTTTCAGACCTCAAATAATGCAGAGAAAACTAGTTCATATTCATAAAGTTTTAAGAGTTCAGAAATCAATATTTGGTGGAATAACCCTGGTTTTTAATCACATGTTGGCATCATGTTCTCCACCACCAGTCTTACACACTGCTTTTGGATAACTTTATGCTTTACACTTCTGCTGCAAAAATTCAAGCAGTTCAGTTTGGTTTGATGGCTTGTGATCATCCATATGATCATCTTAAAATCAAATACACTTTTATCATTATCCATCATTTTACCATTGTATCAGTGGTATTTAATGGTCTTAAAATTATATATATTGTGTATCGCAATACTTTCTGGAACAATACATTTGTGACAGGCCTATTACTCAGTGATGTGATACATGTTTGCAAAGCTATAGAAAAATAAACATTATTAAGAAGGATTTAACAAAATTTTAAAAATTTGGACTGAAACTGGATAAAATTAAATATTTGTCAAACAGACAAATAACAAACCATTTTCATTTGCAGGCTTAAATTAATTTAGCCATTTTTTTCACAACTGTATAAATTAAATGACCTAGATTCTTTATTATTTATTTTCATTTAATTTAGGTTGCTAAATATATTGCTTCATCCCTTATATTGGGTAAATATAATCTGAAACAAATATTCCTTTTGTGTTAAGCCGCAAAAAAAGTATTTTGTATTAAATTGTATTTTAAATTATTATACATTGCACGCGTGATATTGTACTTCCTCTAATTTGACTTGTGCATATGCAAACACTGAGATGGTAATGATGGAAACGTTATATTTATAGAATTATTGCAGTGAAAAACAGCCACTTCTGGGTTTCCTCACTTGTACTATGATGCAGGACACCAGTTTATCTTGTCTGCCGCAGCAGATAAAGCGTTTCATATTCACAGTGTGGGTCACAGGAAGAGGGTTTTATGATCGTGAGCTTCTGCGCATCGCTTACACTCCATCCATCTGTTTCTCCCTCATTAGCTCTCCTACTTTGATCGTTCAAAGCTGATAAGAGCTTATATTAAAACAGCTTGTAATAAGAGAACGAAAGAGGGAAATGGAAATTTCACACTTATGTAAGAAGGTAAATCAAGCTAATTTTAGACTTAGATTTTAGCTTTTAGCCAATTTTAGACCCTAATTCAAGCAACCTAGGTAATTATATCGCTATAAACTTTAACAGTCATATCTCTGCACCAATTTAATAAGCTGATAAACTTTAAAAATGTATATCTGGCAGATCGTGACTGCAAATCAGATTGCTGCACCGCTTAGGGAGCTTTCCCAACCCATACGGATGTCCATGGCACAGCACCAATCAGGAGCTTTCTTTGGTGCAGAAGACTGGCAAAGCTCCGGGGACAACAGTCAGGAAGAGATAGGCTGCCAACCGCAAGACGTGAGCTGGGGAGGAGGAGGGAGGGCAAGACGGTGAACTTTAGAGACAGGAGGATGTGAAATGATGAGTATGGGCAGAAAGACCTGCAAACTCAAGTGCTTTCAGGTTTTAAAAAGTACTATTCAGTGCTTTCTCAGCTCTAGCACATCAACTCATTAAGTGTACTATACTATAATAGTCATTATTATTTATAGTCTACTCTATAGTAGTCAAATTATAAGGTAATACTGGAGCTGTCAGGATTATTACATTATTACTGACTTATTGTACAATAAATTAACATTACATTATTATTATTATTATTATCATCATCATTTTTATGACTGATATATCATCCATCGTGTCTTTTTGAATTTTGTTCAACAATACACAGCTCTTAAAAAATATAATCATATATAAAAACATAAAAAATAAAAAAAAATTTGCACAAGGAGTGTAAAGCATAAAGTTATCCAAAAGCAGTGTGTAAGACTGCTGGAGGAGAACATGATGCCAAGATGCATGAAAACTGAATAAAATTTTGATTTCTGAACTCTTAAAACTTTATGAATATGAACTTGTTTTCTTTGCATTATTTAAGGTCTACATCTTTTTTGTTATTTCAGACATTTCTCATTTTCTGCAAATAAATGCTCTAATTAAATGATAGTATTTTGTTTATTTATTTTTATTTTTTATATTGTTTGTAGTTTATAGAATAAAACAATTCATTTTACTCAAACATAAACCTATAAATAGCAAAATCAGAGAAACTGATTCAGAAACTGAAGCGTTCTCCTAATTTTTTCCAGAGCTGCAAATATAAAACTGTAAACAATAGCTTAGTCATTCATGAATTGACAAATGCATGCAGAGCTGTGAATCCATACTAGGGTTGCAACGGTATGAGATTTTCACGGTATGATAACCGTCTCAGAAAATACCGCGGTATCACGGTTATCACGGTATCACAGTTTGTTACATATATTATTAAACTGACCCTTAAAGAAATTACAACAAAGGTTTTTTGTTCAATTAACTATTTATTGTAGAAACCTGGAACAATTATATAGATAATAAATAAATAAATAAATAAATAAATAAATAAATAAATAAATATATATATATATATATATATATATATATATATATATATATATATATATATATATATATACATACATATATATACATACATATATATATACATACACACACACATACACACACACACACGTGTCACACATTACATGTACTCTAAAAAGTAAAGATCCTGTATTTAAAATATTCAGTACAATTATTTAAGTTTAAATTATTTAATATCTGATAAACTGAGCCTGGGTCAGTGTCTGATCAACAACTGTTGTAAACGTCCGTTTTACTGCCAAGTTGGTATATAACCAGATACTGCAGAAAGAGGGGATTTATTTCTGACATGATCCTCACAATAGAGATTTCCATTTTAAGGCTTTCACACCGAGTCTGGTTTTAACATATGAAAAACAGGCACGTCAGAATGTGAAAATTAACGCATGTAAATGAATGGCGTCTTTCACATCCAGTCCGGCCAGGACCTTTACACGGACACGTGAATCCATCGTAGCACGCACTTCACGCCTGTACCCAAGTACCTAAATTTCGGATAACTCAGCGCTTTTGCGGGCGCTTACCGCATGGGTTGTGCACGACTACAAAGAGGTTTTATTTAGGTTCAGAATAAAATTATAAACTAAACACATACTTTGCGCTGCGGTGTTCTCGGAGATGGAAGAACAGGTTTGACGTATGTCCATCTTTAGCTGTGACTGTGTACGGCCACATTGATTACAAATCGGATAACCATCCTCGGGTGCGTTCGGCGGGTCTCTGAAATAGTCCCACACTGCTGATTTTAGTTTAGCCTTTTTTTAGGCGGACGGAGATTTGTTTAGTCTGATGCACTTTCTGCTGTTCTCACCGCTGTGTGCTGAGTAGCTGAAGCGGAGCAGAGTTGCGCATGCGCGGGTGAGTTTCTCCGCTGGCTTGCCTTTTACCGGTAATAAGCAAACACACACGGTATGATAACCGTGCATTTTAATACCATGGTATACCGTGAAACCGGTTACCGCTGCAACCCTATTCCATACACTGTGTAGACTGATGCAGGTGATATGTAATTGCTTTGTTATGCTATTATATTATATTTTAAATTGCCTTAAAATGACAATACTAAAAAACAACCACATCAACCACAAAAAAGTATTATTGTGACAGGACTAGGTATGTAATACATTACGAACATAAAAGTGCATCTCCAAAAATTTGAATATCATTGAAAAGTTACTTTATTTCAGTAATTCAGTTTAAAATGTGAAATTTATATATTGTACAGATGTATTCATGTTTCATTGTTGATGATTATGGCTTATAGTTAATGAAAACAAAAAAAATCAGTGTCTCAGAAAATTAGAATATTACATAAGATCAATTGGTACTCTTGACAGTGTGGGCAGTGTGCCAAAAGTTGTCAGCAGAGGGAAGCATGAAGTGCTGTAAAATTTTGTGGGAAAACAAAACTGCACTGACAGTGGATCAACACCAGCAGATGACATGTCTCTCCAAACCATCACTGATTGGTGGAAACTTCACACAAGACATCGAGCAGTTTGGACTGTGTGTCTCTCCACTCTTCCTCCAGACTCTGCTCCCTTGATTTACAAATGAAATGTAAAATTTACTGATGATCAGTGATGGTTTGGAGAGACATGTCATCTGCTGGTGTTGATCTGCTGTGTTTTCTGAGACACTGATTTTGAGTTTTAATTGGATGTAAGCCATAATCATCAACAATTAAATAAATAAACTCTTAAAATAGATCACTGTGTTTAATACATCTATATAATAAACGACTTTCACATTTTGAACTGAATTATGCAATAAAGTTACTTTCAATGATATTCTATTTTTTTGAGATGCACTAGTATATAAACATATACATATAAACAAGCACTGCTATTCCTCCAGTATAATTATTTAAAATTAGGTAGTATATAAAAGGTACATTTTGATCAACATTTTTAAATGCATTTATTTTATGCACTGTACAGTATAAGTCTTGGAATGCTAGCTTCTTTGGTTTCTTCCAAAATTATAGGTGCATTAGTGAGGTCAGGATGTTCAGATGCTCCCCATCACAGCCTAAACATCTCAACTTAATGATGGAGCTCCATCATTCCAAAGAACGTCTCAGTTTTGCTGCTCTACAGCTCAACTAAGCCAACACATGGCACTACACATGGTGGGAGCCAACAGATTTATGCTCATATGCTATAGTGATTCATTTTCAATTGGTCATACTTCTCTACAGGGACTAGACAAGCTGTGTGTTTGCATTTGCTCATGTGCCTGCAATTGGTACAACTTAATGTAGCTAAATATATTCATTACATTTATTAAAGGGTGTGCCCACAAACAGACTTGGGGCAGATATGGGCAATTTCCCAGACATTGACTGAATTTATATTTTTCATTTTAAAAAATCTACAGTGTACAACCAAGCTCAATGTATGTCCAATAAACTGACCCAAAGTGTTATTTTACTGCAAAAAGAATACAAATGTATATTCCTGTAGTTCTGTGGGACTCCCAATTAGGGGTGGGCAATATTATATCATATATAATATATCGTGACACAGAAATATCATGATATTAAAAATCCATATCGTGATAATAGGGCTGTTCTGTCTTAAAAGTAGTCTATTATTTACTGTGAAGCTTTAGGTGTATTTATTGTATAATTGTTTTAGTTTGCAGTTTATATTCATGCACTAAATATTCTGCAATATTATTTGCTGCATTATATTATTTTATACTATATTATTTATTTTGCCACATTATGATTATTCTGTTATACCCTTATACTATATTCCTGAAATGAATTAATTATTTTTCTGTTTTCCTATATCGCCAAGTATATCGTTATCGCAAAAATACCCTGAAATATCGTGATATTATTTTAGAGCCATATCGCCCACCCCTACTCCCAATTGAAACCCACCACATTTAACACATCTACATGCAACATTTCATCATATAGATGATGAAACAGTTACTAGTGAAACTGGTTGTCCACAGAAATTAGAAACCAACATGCGACCCATTGTACATATGCAATCATAGAACAAGGTCATGAGGCGGATGGTTGCATCCTGCCACCTACTCCCTTTATGACAGTACCAGTTTCGCTACATAGGCTTTCTAACCACAACATTAAGCATAAACTAAATCTATTCAAGGCTTAAAATAATGAATGGTTAGGTGATTAACCCTAAAATATCACCACAACATTTCAATGCATTTCTGTGATAGCTATTCTTGACGATATGATAAAAGATTGATCAATGTACTGCAACAAAACAAATAATGTGCTTTGTTTAGTTTAAATTTAGAGCATACTACAAAACTGAAGTGCAGAATATTCAGTGCTGCTTATAAACTGCAAACAAGCAATTAAAAGTAAATACAGTAATTAGCAAGACAATTTTTTTTTTTTTTTTTTTAAAGATTGCGATATGACCATATGGAGTTTTTTGGCCATTTTAAAACTGTTGACAATAATATTGAGTACAATGTCACACCCCTACTGGTGAATCACCACTAAAATGGCCATTTAGTCAAGTGTGATTGGGCACAGTCTAAGAAAACAGCCTACCAGCCAAGCAAAGGAAAGCAAGGGTCAGGAGAGATAGTCATGATTCAACTCTGATGAACACAGGTCATTAGCACAAAAGTGGGCAGAAACGACAACGGGTCAGGAGAACATCTGTCACTGAATTCAGGATGATTCAGTCAATAACTCACTCAATCTCTCAACCTCTTTTTTTTTTTTTTTTTTCTTTTTTTTTTACACAGTGACACTACAGCCATAACTCACCACTGACAATCTGAGAACCACCATTTAGATCACTATCTCTAATGCAAATGAGTTGAAGGTCTGAACCCTTACACTGTCAGTTAGGAACGGGTCAGTTTGGCTACAAGACCTGGGGCAAAACTGACCTTAAGACTGGACTACTGTACTGTTACAACATAAAGACAAAAGTTAACTATGAATGACAATAACAGACCAGAAAACCTGAAATTAATAGTTAGTTTCCTCAAGCTTGAGAAAGCAAGAGAAACACCAAATTAGCCAACAAAACAAAACATACAAGGCAGGGGGTGCCCAAAAGATCTAAGAAGGTAGCTAGCTAACTTGTAATTTAAATTTTGGAGTAGGCAAACAGACTTTTTTGTAAAATTGGTAATACGTTGTAAAAAAAACGAAAATGCACTGTGAATTATTAAATATAATTCTGAGACAACATGCAGACAAAAGGAATCCAAATTTAAACTACAATATTGAGACACAGATGGCTAAGTATTTGATAACTGGAATATTACAATGTGAAGACAAAAGAGAATCACGAACGATGATAGGAAGATAGACAGATAGACAACTTCCAACTAAAATATTGAGACACAGACACTTGATAAACTGAATATAAATGAATACATGAAAACTGATAAATGAAAACAAAAGTGAATCATGAAGGACAGACACAGATAGACACAGAGTAACGAAGACAAATTGAACTATGAATGACAACTTCCAACTTCCAAACTCCAATTATTAAATACTTGATCATTGGAATATTACAATGTGAAAACAAAACAGAATCATGATAGATAGACAGACAGACAGATAGATAAAAGAACCAACCGGCTAGCTAGCTAACTTGTAACTTAAATTTTGGAGTAGACAAAAATACATTTTTCAATTGGTATTAGATTGTCAAAACAAAAGTAAATTATTAAAAAACAATTGAGACCACTGTCAAATGTAATGTAATGTAATGTTAATACTTGACAACTAGAATATTACAGTACGAAGACAAAACTAATTCTAGATAGATAGATAGATAGATAGATAGATAGATAGATAGATAGATAGATAGATAGATAGATAGATAGATAGATAGATAGATAGATAGATAGATAGATAGATAGATAGATAGATAGAATAGTACAACAACATGAAGACAAAGTGAACCATTAAGGGCAACTTCCAACTTAAATATTGAGAGGATAGAAAGTTAAGGTTGATAGACCCACAGACAGATAGCTAGCTATACTGACAACTGGAATATTACAATGTATTCCAGACAGACAGACAGGCAGACAGGTATAATGCCAATACCAAAAAGAACCAATTTGACACTTATAGATCAAGTATTTAGGAAATGTATAGTTGATTGCCTCAAGTTTGGGAAAGCAAGAAAAGCAACACATTAGTCAACTAGTTATCAACATCTACAGGACAGGGGGTCCCCAAATAACTACCCAGCTATCTGGGACCACCACCAGCACCCAGTACCCACCAGAGCAGCAACTGGACCACCCATCATCCACTTACCTAATTTCATTAGGGAAGCCAGCAGGATCCACAGGAATATCACGAACGGGGGTTTAACGTGTCCGTAGTCGAAGGACAGAACCGGGAAAAGCTTCTTGGTGTAGTTGCTGGCATGAGACCCTCCGTGTCCCGGGCTCCCGTTCTGCTCCTTCGGGGCTCCCGGTTGGGGGGTCTTGTTCGGGGTACTGGCCGCTCCAAGGGGCAGCAGACAGCAGCCCAGCACCACCACGGAGAGCACCAGCAGATACCCCGACCTCCGCGGGTCCACCACGGCTCCGGGAGCGGGGAGAGCACGGCGAGGACTCGGCATGCTGGAGCTCGGTTTAAAAAAAATCTACTTGGGTTAACTATAACTAACTAATCTTAAGATACAGGTGACTTACAACCTTAATAACGTAACTCCAGTTTCCACCACCACCATCATCTTCATCATTATCCTCTTCTTCTTTTTCTCTTTGGGTCCTCTGTTTTTGGTTAGCAGCCGGTTCTGATCCACCTTCAGCCGGCTGGGAGGTCGGACAGATGGACTGAACACAATAGAGCCCAGCAGAACCTTCAGGAACCTTAAGGAACCCAAAGGAACAAAGCCAAGCAGCTACTAGAGCTGCTAGCTGCTGCTGCTACCGCTGCTGCCCCTACCTACTTCCTAGCCAGCCAAGCCACCCAGCCTGCCTGCCTGTCTCGTCACGCGGTGCAAATTAGGCAGCTTAGCTTAGCTTAGCTTAGTCTAGTTAGCTTCCAGGCTAATTTAAAGAAAAAGGCACGCCCTTGCCAGGTACTATGTAAGCTAGTTAGCTAAGTTTAAGCACTTTAGGTTAGCTACTTAGCTAGTCTAGCTTTAGCTTGGCTTGGCTAGATAAGTAACTAGTTCTAGAGCTGACTGGAAAACAAAAAAAACAACACATGTGGTGTGTAAGTTAGTTACTATGTAGTGTGTGTTATGGTGGAAACAGCTAAGTTAGATAAGCTAACCTGGCTAGAAACTTAGTTTTCTAGCTATAAATACCTATAAAACTTACAAACGTTATAAATGCAGGCTAGCTAACTAACTAACGTTACCAAATAATACGTCCATTCAAGTCCAACTGAATACGGGGTCCGTGTGTTGTTTTATTTTTTTTATAAAGCTGAGGTAAATTTATTTTAAGTTAAAAAATAAAGCTGTGAAAAAAAAGGAGAAGCTGAGGTAGGTAAGTTAGGTTAAGAAGTTTAGCTCCAGCCCTCCGAGGAGAAGAGCGAGCGTGTCCGTGCCCCAAGCCGAGGAGGCGCACTCTGAAGCCTGCAGAGGATGGTGAATATCCCCGGTGAACACTCAGCGGTTGATAACCTTCAAATTCAGGGTCAGATTTGAATTTTTAACCGTTTGCCCGAGTAAATTAACGGAAATAACGGAAGAAATTAATACATATTTTTTTATTTTTTTATTTTAAACTTTCAAAACGCCAACGGCTTTTTTTCCAGCAGCAGAGAATCTGACAGAACGTTCCTGGGATTTTGAATTTTGAATTTAGCGCGACTCGCAACAAACAGCAGCTCGCGCCTTCCCGCGCGCTTAACTTTAAGTTGGGAATAAAACGATAATAATACTAATATTAATCTTTAAAATGAAAAGAAATGCGCGAGTTCTCTGTTTTAAGCGTGGCCACGTCCTTCCAAGACTAGAACGCTCTTCACGGAGCTCTTCAGAGACAGCAGGGATCGTTATATGTCCATGCTGCAGTAAGAGTGATGCTGAATAAATAGTTACAAGCTTTAAAACACACCCTTTTGGAAAGATTTGGATGCGTGAGGAAGGAACTGTATGGGACAGAAGCTATGAGGGAGCCCCCCTCCCTACAGCTGTATCATGCAGTGTATTTCGACCCCAGAGCGCCATCCCGTGGTAAGGAGTGTCTCAAATCAATGACCTTGCTGTCCATGAATGGAGCAATTCAAAGGACATCATCTCTTTAGGCCCAAAACTCCAGTCCCCTCCCTGTGGACTGAGGGTGGGTGCAAGGGGGTGCCATCCCCCGTATAAAACTGCCATCTACTGCCCATTCACCTTGAATTGCATCATTGTTATTCCACTATAAATATCGTTATATTGGGTTATGGAATGTACCAATGTCCAGCATCACTGGGAGATTCTCACGTAGTCAGGTTGCAGATGATAAAGCATAATGTATTCTTATGTCATAGTATTAAAGGGCCAATATACGCCAACAACAAAAACAAAAAAATAGGTCACACACACACTAATATTTAATTGAACCGCCTTTATCTTTGATTGTGGCATGCATCCGAAAAGCTTCTGCAATGTCACAAGATTTATTCCAATTCAGTGATGCATTAATTAATTTTTCACCAAGATCTTGCAGCAGAATTGATGATGGTAGAGTCTGACCACTGTACAAAGCAGTCTCCAAATCTCCATCCAGCACATTCCAAAGATTCTCAATTAGGTTAAGATCTGGACTCTGTGGTGAACTCTCTCAATCCATGTGTGAAAATGATGATCTCATGCTCCCTGAACCCTGAACCCTTTCACAATTCCAGCTCCATGAATCCTGGCATTATCATCTTGGAAAATGCCCGTAATCAAAAGGGAAGTAAAAATCCATTAATGGAATAACCTGGTCCATATTCAGTATATTCAGGTAGAGTCAGCTGACCTCATTCTTTCAGCACATACTGTTGCTGAACCTTAACCTGGAGACCAACTGCAGCATTAACAACCCCACATCATTTACTTACTTAAATCCAGGTGGAGACTTTTTTTTTGGCCAGGCAGCATACTAGACCATGTTCTTGCTGGTTGACTAGCTTTCCAGCTTTTACTAGCTAGTTGACTGGCCTGGTCAACCAAACTTAATCACAAATATATCATTTACTACTTTTACGAAAAGGAAGGTTACTCAAGTGTACTATTAGTATGCTTTTTTAAAAACTAAAATTAAGCAAGTATGTTTTAAGTTTACTTTTTCTGTACTTATCAGTGACATACTAAACATAATTATACTTAAGTATACTTGGCTAATACTGACAAGTATACATAAAAGTCTAAGTACATGGTTGTACTTAATCTTTTGATCAAGATATACTTAAGAAAAGTACAAATAAGTATTTTCACCCTATATGTAAAGTATGCTTAACTTGTAAATTGAGGTGGAATAGCTTAGAGTAAATAGTACATGAGAGGCACTGAACCTGATCATTTTAAATGTAATTAACCAACACAGAACAGATACGCATTTGGCAGATTTTATTGAAAATATTCTTTCAAGGTATGAGAGTTATCTAACAGGCTTCATTCATATTGTAATCCATTACCACATACATATCCTGAGTATTTTTGATTATGTTTATATGTGTAGATATGTGTGAATCTTTTTAAAGAACAGTTAAAAAGACCTACATCCAAACCTAGTAGTATAGTATACTTCACAATGCAAAAGTGTCAAGTTAAATTAAAATACTTAAGTATGCTTCAAGTATAAAACCACTAGACTAATAGTTTACTGAGAGTATAGTTAAAAGTGTGTTTTAATAAGCTAAAAATTGAAATAGAAGTTTATAAGTAGTAAACTAACAGAACACCTATAAGTTCGCTTTTAATATAATTTAGTAAATATAATAAGTTTACTAAATTTATAACTAAAGTACACTTAAAGGTTTACTTCAAGTGTACAAGTTGTAAACTTAGAATACATTTCTAGTTTAATAAGTTTTATTTTTGCCCATATTAGTAAACTAGTTGTGTACTCACCCAAAGCTTTTGCTTAAAAGTATACTTTTATATACTACAATTGGGCCAATTTGGTCCCAAGAAGTATTGACTTGCAAGTCTACTACAAGTACATTAATCCTAGTATACTTACTACATAATATATACTTGGGAAATAAACTTAAACTTTACTTAAATTTACTTATTAAAAAAATGTATGAATACTTTTTTTCATATAGGTAGTAAATTGCTAAACTGATTAACCATCCCAACCATCTTGTCCAGTTTAAACTGCCAGTGAATTTTCAGCAGGGCACACAGAGTTTCATTCCATATAATGCTCATATGTTAATTGTTTAGTTTTTTTATGTAATAAAAACCTTTACATACATTTAGCAGTGTAGTCTCATCATTTACACTCTACACCACTTTATACCACCTCAATATGACCTATGATTAGACTTTCAGCTTGAACCACCCCAAGCCTGAGTAAAGGGCTAGTCAAACGTTCAGTAATGCAAAATATTCATCAGCAGATGAACTACGTTTTCTGACTGTACACCAGCAAAGTGCAGCTTTGCTATAGGGAGTGGTTTCCTATAAAGTCATTATCGTAGGAAATTCTCCATTTATATCATTAACTAAGTGAAACTCCAAAAACAAGGTCTGCTTACTTTATGCTAGTGATCATGAGGGACTGCAGCTGATACCAATATAAAAAGGGTTTGATTGACAGCTCTTATGTTGCATGGACCAACAATGAAAGATTGTTCCAGCTGTAAATACTAGTGCATCTGAAATAAATATATAAACATCATTAAAAAGTTACTTTATTTCAGTGATTCAGTTCAAAATGTGAAACTCACATATTATATAAATGTATTACACAGATAGTAATCTATTTTAAGTGTTTCTTTTTTTATTTTATTGTTGATGATTATGGCTTACAGACAATGAAAATGTAAAAATCGGTGTCAATTATATAAGACCAATTGGTACTTTTGGCAGTGTGGGCTGTCTAGTCCTGCTGGAAAAAGAAATCCGCATCTCCACGTAGATTTGATATAACAAAGTGGATCAACACCAGCAGATGGCATGTCTCTTCAATCCATCACTGATTGGTGGAAACTTCACACTAGACCTCGAGCAGTTTGAACTGTGTGTCTCTCCCCACTCTTCCTCCAGACTCTGCTCCCTTGATTTACAAATGAAATGTAAAATTTACTGATGATCAGTGTCCATCAAGTCCAAAGTGCAGTGCAGTGTGGGCAGTGTGCAAAGTCCTGCTGGAAAATAAAATCTGCATCTCCATAAAAGTCGTCAGCAGAGGGAAGCATGAAGTGCTGTAAGATTTTGTGGGAAAACAAAAAAAAAAAAAGAGGCACCTTCTGATTTTATGTGTATCAGAGGAAGCATGTTCTGGCTTTCTTCTTTGTCAGTAGCATGTGCAAGTGATAGAGGGAGTGCTTGGGAGTGGGTTGAATAGTTGGCTTAGCTAAATTTGGGAGAATAATGGGTTTAAAATATTAAATGAGGTGTGGTGTATGTACAAATGTGCTGTTCTTTAGAAAACTGACATTCCTGTCAGTGATGAGTGTATATAAACTTAACATCCCACTCCTATTGCAGAGACTGTCAGTCCGAGACCTGCTGCATTTTGTTGTCCTTCATTTTCAGCTCAAGGCCACAGAATTGGACAGATCGAAAACTGCAATGCAGCTTGGAGCCCTGCCATGCCTGTGCGTTCACATCTTCTATCTGCTATCTGATGTGATTCAGAGCTATTTTAGGAAGCTGACAGCCCTGAAAGCACTATAACACACTATAACTCAGGCCTGCTGTTTCATATAAGCCGTCTGCTGATGCTGATAGCTGATAGCATCATACTACCTACTCCCAGAGAGAATCACCCCTTCTACAGTGGAAGACAGGCAAGTCAGCATGAACCACGTTTACTGGTGAGGTCACGCGAGGGCGTCGGCCAGTTCTGACACCCCTGACTGCAGAGTGTTTGGTCATGCGTGATGACACGCTCTTCTGCCAAGAACATAGATCAGTCTTGTTTAAAAAAGTACAACTGCTTGTTCAGCCTGGAGGATGATAATTCGTTTGTTTGTTGAAAGGCTAAATCCTTGATGCAGATTTAGAATTGAATTGTCATGCCTGGTTAGAAGTGACTCTTTGTTCACCACAGTCACTATTCTGTTGTTCTGTTGTATTCTATTCTGTTGTAGTGTGACCATACGCCTGACAGAGTCAAACTATTTCTCATAATGCAGGAAAAGTCGTGATGTTGTAAGTTCATTGTGTATTATGAGGCGTTCCTCCAAGGTCATATGTTTACCACCTCATGTTAATCATAATTCACAGGAATCACTGGGCCTCCCTACAATAGATTAAGAAATGTCCTAACAGTGTCCTGACTGTGTTGGGTTCATGGTGTGATTTTAAAGAGGAGAACTGTTCACAGCTCTGCTCTCATAATGATGAATATTGACGGAACCATTGTCCTCATAAACTGAAGTATTTCCATCCATAAATTGACAATTCCGCTAAAAACATTACTGTGCAGAACAGGAGCCTTATGTTGACCATGTCCAGAAGTGGCATTGACTTCTCAGGGCTGAGAAATATCTGGAATGAAGTGGAAACAAGCTGAACACAGTGTATAGCGGTCAGATAGATCAGTTTTCCAGTATCTTGCAGAGTGTTATTAGCAATAAGACCAAAAGCCAGGGTTTGTCATGGTATGGTGGTGTCATGATAAACTTCTGGGAAGCAGCTTTAATACAAGAAAGTTCTCACCTGAGATTTAAGAGCAACGTATGCTGCCTTTAAGACAACGGCCCCTATCGTACACCCTGCGCAGCGCTATCTTACAACCCATCAACAGTCTACTGTAGGAATGGGCGTGCTGGTCTGGAAGTGAGGTGTGTTCAGGTAAATTTCTAATGTGTTTCTATATATTTTGGTGGTGAAAAACACAGGAGCTCCACTGACTGATTAAAACCCTGACAACAGTCAATCATCAGAGTCCATTTCTATACTTGCTCCCAGCGCTCATTAAACGTTTTACTCAACAATAAACAGAATAAAGAATAAAATAACATTACTGTTCCCTTAAATGAGCTGCTGGTGTATCTTCACAGCGTGAACTCACAGGTCTGTATACTGTGCTGCGCTGTTAAGATACGAACGCGCCAAAGTCAGAGCTCACCTGCATTGTAAAGGGAATGATAACTGGCACACTGACTTATACTGGTTTATTTTACATTACGCCCAAAACACACCCATGATAAAAAAAAGAGAATTAGTAAATGCCTTTTGCAAAGACACATCGACATGCCCTAAATCCAGCTACACGCTTTGCAATTGACCGGTGTGCTATAGATTGCTAAAATAGAGCCCTAAATATTTTAATGTATAAGCAAGACAATGTAAAATCACATGCTGTTCACATTACAAAGGCATGGCTGGTCTGTTTGAAGCCATAGTGTTTCCCGAGAATGTGTGAATTTTTTTTTTAAATGTGACAATGACAACCATGTCACCCATTGACATGTTTTCAGTAAAAATGAGAAAGGAAAGTTTTGTCCATATGCAGCTCTGAAAAAAAGAGACCACTTAAAAATGATGAGTTTCTTTAATTTTAGCAAATTGAAAACCTCTGGAATATAATCAAGAGGAAGATGGATGATCACAAACCATCAAACCAAACTGAACTGCTTGAATTTTTGCACCAGGAGTAAAGCAGCATAAAGTTATCCAAAAGCAGTGTGTAAGACTGGTGGAGGAGAACATGATGCCAAGATGCATGAAAACGGTGATTAAAAAATAGGGTTATTCCACCAAATATTGATTTCTGAACTCTTAAAACTTTATGAATTTGAACTTGTTTTCTTTGCATTATTTGAGGTCTGAAAGCTCTGAATCTGCATTTTTGTTTTTTCAGCCATTTCTCATTTTCTGCAAATAAATGCTCTAAATGACAATATTTTTATTTGGAATTTGGGAGAAATGTTGTCTGTAGTTTATAGAATAAAACAACAATGTTAATTTTACTCAAACATAAACCTATAAACAGCAAAATCAGAGAAACTGATTCAGAAACTGAAGTGCTCTCTTATTTTTTTTCCAGAGCTGTATTGATTGTATTGTTGTAAAAATAACATTACTTTCCCTTTTTCCTGAAGTTTCTAAGACCTAGAGAAAAAACTACAAGGTGGACTTTAGTTCAAATCTAATTCTATGTGATCTAAAATAGGAGCGGCCACCAGGCAGGAATGCTTGAACGCTTGAACTTGAATGAATATTTGCGTGAAGTATGAAGCTCTTTTCCGAACGTAGCATTACTGTAGGGGCTCTCAGTGTGGACATTATAGGTTTTCCAGCGCCTGGCACAACCTGAAGCACTTAGAAAGTCAGTTTGGTGCAGAGGGGGAAGAAGGCCTGGCAGAGCATTTGATGAATCGTAATTACAGCTGACCTCGGCATAAACCCATTAACCTCGGTACCAGCGCTTTACTTTTCTACCTCTTCTGCCTCTCTGTAATTTTAGCTGGTTGTACTGTGGGCTTTTCTGTTGTGGCGGCTCCCTCAGGCTATAAAAAGCCTCGGCGCGATCGACAAATTACATCAAACACTCAGAGAAAATAAAAGGACGCACGCTGGTGTGGTTGGAGAGCGTAGGACGAATTTAGCCAGGCTGCAGTTACAAACATTCCAGATTTATTCATATGGCTTTTTAATTGCACGTAAATACATCAGGGAAATGAGAACAAGTGAACCCAGAGATTTGTGAGTGGAATGCAAATATTGAGCAAACATGAGCCTGATGGCATCATGCCTAATACTTTCTTAATACTTTTGACTTCAGAATAAACAATGAGGGTATACATGTGTCCATATAGTGAATTTTAATGCAGTTGTTGGTGCAGTGAATTAAAGAAAAGGCTGCTTCTATTTGTCAAGCAATTGTTTGTTGAAACCAACAGAGATAGATAGATAGATAGATAGATAGATAGATAGATAGATAGATAGATAGATAGATAGATAGATAGATAGATAGATAGATAGATAGATAGATAGATAGATAGATTGATTTGCAAAGACAAATTATGTCAGCTGTACTACAGGATGTGCAAGTACACAGTTATATAATAATTTGGCAGTGAAAATTATATATAAATGGTAAAACGTGGACAATAAATAAACTATTAGTGCAGATTATGATACACTATAAAAATATTATAAATAGGTGTCACCTGGGCCAGGACAAAGTGAGACAAGTGTTGATTAGAAAGCACAGGTATATTGTTAACACAGATCCCACAGGGATTGGTGTGCACAGTACAACTAATGGACCTACACTGTAAAACAATCAGGAGTAAGGGGAAGAGAGTACTCAGAGAGGTAAGCAAGGTCGGTAACTAAAGATCAACAGCAGAACTATAGCAGTGTTTCTCAACCAGGGTGCCGCGGCACCCTGGGGTGCCGTCTGGCTTCATCGGGGGTGCCGTCAAAATATTGCGCCTCACGTGCATATTTCCTTTCAGCTCGTGTCGGGGTGTGTCCCAATTCACAGGCAGCATACTCTGAAGCATGCGACCCACAGAGGCGGTGTATTACTGCGCAGCTGTGACGCAATCTGTCTTCGAATACAGCCTCTGAAGGATGCAGCCCCTAAATTGGGACACACTGTAAAGTTTTTGTCCCCCACGCGATGCACGCGCTATTTTATTTCATATTCCGCCAGCAACACCCCTCGTTCTCACCCCCCCCCCCCCCCCCGTAAACTGGGGTGCCTTGACATCTCGCATATATTTAAAGGGTGTCGTGATAGAAAAAAGGTTGAGAAACGCTGAACTATAGGGCTAGACAAGAGGGTAAACTAAGAGCAGAAAAGAGTCAATAGCAATAAGACAAGAAAGCACAGAAAGCAAGGAAAACGAGTTGTAACAGAGCTAGTAAACTAGATAATACACGGTAGAGAACCAAAGGAACAAAGGGCTATTTATACAAACACAAACAGGTGTGGGAAGTGAGCAATCAGAAGGAGGAAGAGTCTGAAGTCTGAAGAGTCATGTGTTCAGCCGAATCGTTGTAGTCCATGGGCTGAGAATGCTGGGAAATGGAGTCTTTAGAAGAACAGTTGTCCTGAATGGGCAGACCGACAGTGTCAGGACTGACAATAGGGCACCTCGACCTCAGAGGGTGTGTCCATGAAGTGACCAGAATGAAATGAGATGTTTTGAAGTGCGTATCTTTAGTTTGCATTAAGCTGTGAGGCTAGTTTAGCTAAATAACATGTACTGGAAGGTTGTGGAAGTCAGTTAGCATTGTGTTAACTCATCAGGCACCCTCCTCAGTCCTCACAAAGTATCATGTTGTTCAGTAATCTCTAATAGACTTGTTTATATGGTTTCTGTCATGGTGACGAGCTGTTATCTCTAAAAAATGGACAAAGATGTGCTGCTGCATCACTAAACAGTAGCATTAGCCACCCTGAAGCCATAATGTTGTGTCCTTTTCTGTTGATAACAGTATGTCATACAGTGAGTTTGGATACTGAAACCTGCCATTTACATGAGCAGCCTTTTTAGTCCAGGTAACACATTGGAAAATGATTGTGTGTCTTCTTTTATTTACTGTATTTTTCGCACTATAAGGTGCACTTAAAATCCTTTAATTTTCCCAAAAATCATCAGTGCTCCTTATGTATGAATTCTACCAGTCAGGTATTAAAGAGCAGTAAAGCCACACTACTGAAGTACACCATTATATGAGTTTCCAGCAAAGTTTCCCCAGCACTAAGGCTAGGTGCAGCAGCATTTACATTAGCAGCTAACCGCAGTGCTAGCTCTTTCGCTGTTCAGAGGCGAATATATTGACCAGAGTGATGAGACTTCCCTATAAGAAAATTCCTGTGCTTTAGTATTTTGTAGTCATTTTTTAAAGATGGAGTAGATACAGATAAAATACTATAGGCCCTATTGTACATTCTGCGCAAGGCGCATTGTGATGCTTATTGCTATCTTACACCCCGTCAACAGTCTATTTTTACGCCTTGAGCACACATCGCTAAAATAGCATCAGAGTTTATTTATAAATCTACTCTGATTGGGTGTGGTGGTCTGGAAGTGAGGTGTGTTCAGGTAAATTTCTGGACTGTTTCTATCATAAAGGTGGGAAATACAGGTGCATCACTGACTGATTAAAACTCTGACAGCAGTCAGCTGCCCAATCCTACGCTCAGCACGTGAACACCCCACATTACACACCCAAATAAATATGCTGCAGCATGCAAATCTCAACAATAAACAGAATAAAGAATAAAATAACATTGCTGTGTATCTTCACAGTGTGAATGCGCAGGTAGCTATCCTCTGCTGAGAAGCGCAAAGTACATACTTTTAGCATTAAAATTAATACATACCTACATACATACTAAATGTACTACTTTGGAACAATTTATGGCAACTTAAGTATATGTAAATTGTAATTAAGTTAAAAGGTTGTGTTTGAGTGCTTTTTTCATAATTTTTAATACACTTGAAGTATATTGTAAATGTACTTCTTTGCGTATTGATGCACATATTGTGTACACCTTAATGGCAATGGGGAAAAAATAGACTAAAATGCACTTTAGGCAGTATTTAATGCTATATATATATATTCTATCAACACCACATTTTACCATATGTTGACCATTACATGTTCAATTGAATAATTTTAGGTGTTTTCAATTCATTTTGTAAAGGCTTCTTAGTAATATTAATTCATAAAATTACCTCTAAATTATTTAATATTAGAGTGAAAAGCCTTGAAATTTGGGTATGTAATTTTAGGCGGACGTTTCATTTAAACGTTTCATTTAAAGCATATTACTTAAAAAAATACATTTTATGGAAATACAGAGAAATTATATTTAATGTGTATTTTTGTGTATTAAGTATATTAAAAGGAAAATGCACTTTTCCTACTAAAGGGAACACCCTTTATTTC
Organism: Astyanax mexicanus; assembly: GCF_023375975.1. NCBI lineage: Eukaryota > Metazoa > Chordata > Actinopteri > Characiformes > Acestrorhamphidae > Astyanax > Astyanax mexicanus. Next base: position 119,533,380 of record NC_064408.1, read on the forward strand.
AGAAAAAAACAACTATTAATTAATAAGCAGTTGTTTGTCTAAATAGTGCATGTTAATGCTGTGGATGTCCATTATATTCTTCATATAAAATGCAGTACATTTGTATTGTCCTCTTGTTATGCTAAATCTCTGTACTCTATTTTACTTTCTGTGTTTAAAATGTTATAAAATATCATAGAAAGCACTGCGGCTAGTTTATTAGCACTACCACATCCTACCCAAATATACACTGACCCCGTTTCTAGCTCACGCTAACACAAGGGTGTAATAAAACGAGAACAAAACATTTGTGTGAAAGATGTTTTGAGCCACAGTGTGGGCGAGTGGCCTGTTTGAAGCTCCTATTTTAGCCTCAGTGTCCATCGAGTAAATGTCATGTTTTCTCGTCCTGCTCTTCAATCACACAGAAAAACAACTTAATGAGCCCAAAGTCCGGGGACACAAAGCCGAGGCCAAACACATAGTTTCTGCTGGTGGACGGCACGGTGAGGAGGGTGAGGACGGGGCAGAGCAGACGTGTGTGTAGTTTATGTAGTGTTGTGTCGGCGTGCTAAGCTATGAGCTCAGCGGTTAACGGGCAGTTACATTAATAATGTCTGACCACAGAAAAGAACAGACAGAGCACAAACATGCCTGTCATCTGTCTGATTACACAGCGCTCAATTTACGGCTAAATGACTTAAAGATTTAATCATATTTCTCCTAATGATACACTGTCGCTAAAACTACAGCTATATTTCAGAGGAGGTTAGTGGAATCTGTATAAGAGTGGAATACTCCTTTCTAAATGCTGAATACTGACATGGGCAGCAGTAGTAGTAGCAGTAGCTCCGGGGTTATTGAGCATGAGGATGTGGGTGCCACTGTTGGGTCCCCTTGTGAAAAAAAGTATACTTAAATGTGTCCTTCCACTAAAATCCACTTTTTTTGTTCTTTGTGTAATACAGTAGGTCTCTCTGAGTTGTATATGATGAGGCTGCACATTAAACTGTTCCTCAAACTCCATTGTCTGCAGTAGCTAGTAAAAGAAAATCCTCAGAAATATGAGTTGATCAGGAAAAGCACTGTGTCTACATCATCCCGTGAATTAGTATTCATGGCCCCGTCCACCTCGGCTCGGGACCGCCCACAGACAGAGCTGAAGCCAGGCAGCGACATGGTCTCACCGTCAGATAGGAACAGCATGGCAATTCATTCCTGTGTTATTTGTGTGAATATCACTTCAGTGTTTATATTCTCGAAGCTACGAAACAAAAGCTGCCTGGGTGGCTCGGCTGCGGCTCAGCCAACCCTGGTAGGATTTTTACTTTTTACTCTGGACCTGGATTATCCACCTCTGTGTGTAAGTAATTAGGTTTACATAGGATCTCCGGTGGATTTTGCATTTTACTAATGCAAAATCCATCTGAATTTTCTAAGACTAGGTCAGTGGCTGAACTGCACTTAGCAGGTTTAGCATTACACATGTTATAAAGTAACACATAACATTGCAAAGACTGTTATTAGTGTAAAAATGTTTTTCTTTAAAAACATTACAAACTGTTGGCCATCTCACTGCCTCCTGGTGTCGCAGTGCTGTTAGCCAATCAGAGACCATATGTTTGCATGTATGAATATTCATAAGCAAGAGCCGGGGCGCCAAGTGGTCCAGCGGTCTAAAGCGCTGCCACTATGAAGCGGTGAAAAAGAAGCGGCGGCTGGCTTCACATGTATCAGAGGAAGCATGTGTTAGTCTTCACCCTCCTGGTGTGTTGGGGCATCACTAGTGATAGGGGGAGTCCTAATGAGTGGGCTGGATAATTGGCTATGTAAATTGGGGAGAAAATGGAAAAAATTAGAAATTAAATTATAAAAAAAAAAAAAAGCAAGAGCCAAAATCCTATCGTTTCTCCCCCCATTAAAAACATATTAAAAGTGTGATAAATGCATAAATTTAGCATCACAATAATTTTGAGGGGCAACATATATAAACTGGTGAAAACAAAAGCAAGATATATCATTGCTACAAGGATCAGCTGTTAAAGTTATTTTACACTAAACACTAAACCAACCAAAGTAAACTTTTAAAGTACAGTTTTAACACGGATCAAGGAGAAACGCGGTGGGCTAGTCGGGAAGCCTCCCCCTCTCCACCTCGCTGGGGAGGATTTTTTAGGGTTTTTGAGTTCTTGCAGTGGGTTGTTGCGCTGATGTTAAAACTAATCTGGATGTACAGCGATTTTTCTTTTTTTTTTTTAAATCTGTGATGAGAATATGTTTGATAGCTGATTAAAAATATTTGTCTCTGAATCAATACACACAGATGTAACCCACTGTGTGCTTAAGAAAATACAGCCTGTGACAGTCAGTTAGCTTAACTTTGGAATTAGCTAGCTTAGATAGATGGTCTTGAGAGGTTTGAGAAAAAAAAACTATATATGTTTAACTTGCCCTGATGTACCTGATCAGCCAATAACTATTTTATTTTCAAATTTAGGATAGCACAACTTACTGTTAGCTATAATTAAGGAAAATTAATTTAGCTAACTAGTTAGATAGAAGCTGGATGTTGTGGATATCCAGAATTTAGTACTATACTTCGTTTAAATGAGTTTATTAACCCTGGTCTCTGCCCTAAAATTGTCCACTGGATCCAAATGATCAGCTAATAAACTACACATTATATATCAGGATACTTATTGTAATATATATATATATATATAAATCTAGGAAAAAAATTAAAGTTCATCACAGTGACCACCTTATCTTTGTCTCCTGAAGGTCTGCATGTCGTGCAGCCAGCGAGTCTGTGGTTTTAGACGTGATTCAGATTTAACCCGTACATTACTGCAGCCAGTGATTACAGCTAATGTATACGTATAATCAAATCATCATCATCATCATCATCATCTGACTGCTGACTAAGCTGCGGTGCATCATGTCTGCTCGGCCAGACCGGCTGCGGGGGTCTGAAGAAAGAAAAACTGGGGAAAGAAAACCAGAACACGCTGGAACCCGAGACAAGGCCAACAATTAGGATGAGCTTAACAGGTACAAATATACAACGTACCATTACACACCAGCCGTGACATTACATCATCTGTTACACGCAGCACTGTGCTCCTTCTGAGCTTCAGGACACTCCCTACTACTGATAAAACGTGTCAAACCCCTTTCTATGCCACTATGATCAGGAGATCTCCGGTTCGAATCCTGATCATGCAGCTTGCCATCAGCTGCCAGAGCCCCGAGAGAGCACAATTTGTCTTGCTCTCTCTCTGGGTGGGTACAGTAGATGGCGCTCTTTCCCCTCATCACTTCTAGAGTGATGTGGATCAGCACAAGGCTGTGTCTGTGAGCTGATGTATCGGAACCGAGTGCAATATTAGGGTGACATTAGCTAGCAGTTCGCCCCACGTAGCTTGTTTTAACACTGTAAATGGAAAGGCTACAGTCTTATATATATATATATATATATATATATATATATATATATATATATATATATTTTTTTTTTTTACTCTCCTCTGAACAGCAAAAGAGCTAACTAGGGCTTATCGCGGTTAGCAGGTAATTATAATGGTGTTCCAGCAGTGCTAGCAGGGGTTATCAGCAGGCTACAGTCCGATATACTCTCCTCTGAATAGCGAAAGAGCTAACTAGGGCTTAGTGTGCTTAGCAGGTAATGCTAATGCTGCTCCAGCAGTGCTAGCCGGGGTTAGCAGCAAGCTACAGTACGATATACTCTCCTCTGAACAGCGAAAGAGCGAACTAGGGCTTAGTGTTTTAGCGTGTAATGCTAATGCTGCTCCAGCAGTGCTATTTGGGGTTAGCAGCAGGCTACAGTCTGATATACTCTGCTCTGAATAGTGATGTCAGTATAGACTACAAACTAGTGATTTTTACATACTACTATTAGCTTTATCATTTTACATTTGTTTCATATCATTTATGAACAGCACATGATATTTACCTTTGTGTGAACATGTGTGTATTACATTTATATAATGCATTTTTTGCTCAGATTTTTCTTCTTCTTCTTCTTCTTCTTCTTCTTCTTCTTCTTCTTCTTCTTATTATTATTATTATTATTATTCTTCTTATTATTATTATAATAATTAATATTATTATTATTATTGTGCAGCCTAAAATGGTACTGATTGGTCAATAGGTGGCGCTATAAAAAGGAAAGTTCATTTTTCACATTTTGCTCAATAACTCAAGGACCATAAGACCATTCAAAATTCTTTTTTCACTTTGTTCCAACATCTACAACTACAATTTGAACTATGCACTTCCGCTCACTTAGATGTTTTGCTAATTTGCGTAATATGCAAAAATACTTTTGCGAACTAGTCCTAGGAACTTTGACCAATTCTGATATGTTCAAAATGCTTGTGAGAGCACGGACTTCAATATTCAATAATAAAAAAAGTTATATATGACCACCATATGCAAATGAGTCCTTCTGGATATACGCCCCATTCACTCCAACAGTTAAATCTGGAGCACTGTTTCTCAGCAAACGTGCAACCTAGCAAGCTGAAACTTGCGAAACTGCAAATTTATTTGATTTGATATTGACCTTTAATGATTGGTTTACCAATAGAAATTACATGGCATGAAATCTTGTTTTTTACCTTATATGGTTTCCATTTTTACTATATAGTTTGATTTACCCTGACTGTGAATTATTCTCGCAGGTTTCAGGTTGACTTTACATGAGGCAACAGTATTAAGCCAAGAGCTGATGATGATTTCCACTTTAACCCTCGCTTTAAGAATTCCCGTATTGTCTTTAAATCGCTTTGAACTATTAATATGAGTATGGGTCTCTAAATAAAATTATTAAGAGATTATTAAATATTATTATTATTATCATTTGTAGTAATAATAGTAGTAGTAGTAGATTTGTTTGCATGACTGGAAGCAAATGAGTCATTTTTGATTAGATTAGGACTTTTCTTTAGAATTAGATTTAAGTTGTCACAAGTGTCATTGCAATACTGACTACTCCAAATGGTGACTTCAGACATCCTGTCCCACCCTTCTGTGCTCAGCAGGGGTCACCCCTCTGGGTATAGCAGGGGGTGGGGATGCAAATGAGTGAGAGATCTTTTCTCAGTCTTATCAGTAACATCAGCTACTGTATGGTGGGTCACGAATACCTTTAATGCCCCCAACTGATCTCATCAGTCTCATCACTCCTCCCTACAGCACTGTATCAATCTGAAAAAATAAATAAATAAATAAATAAATAAATAAATAATAATAATAATAATAATAATAATAATAATAATAATAATAATAATAATAATAATAATAATAAAATTAATAATTATAATGTGGCTTTATTATCATTTATACCCTGCCCAAGGATACCCAAAGAACCCAAAAGGAGTCCCAAAATGCTATGACAGTAAGGACCTGTTTAGGAAATGACATGTCCTTCCTGTGACAAAGTGACTAAATGTGACTAAGAACATGTCTAAGTAATACGAGATCTTTGCATTTTACTGTTTCTGTAATATTAAAAAAAAAAAAATTGTCTCCACTTATTAACAGTGACATGTCCTTCCTGTGACAAAGTGTGACACTAAGTACATATCTAAGATATTTTACAAAATTTACAAGATATTCTTTTTGCATTTTTAATTTTGTGTAATATTTTAAAACATTTAATTTGTCTTAACAGTGATTTGTCCTTCCTGTGACAAAGTGTCACAGTAATACCGTAACTAAGTTACACAGTATTTGTTTTTTTTTACTGCTACAGACTGCTAAAGAAGTTAATTTGCCTTTACTGTAACATGTCCTTTCTGTAACTTTTTTTGCTTTTTTAATGTTTGTGTACTATTTTAAAACAGTTACCATGACATGTCATTCCTGCAACAAAATGCCACAGTAAGAATTTGTCTTGATCATGGTACATTCATGCTTTTTACTGCTATATTTAAACATTTAAAATATGTCATTTGTCCTTACTGTGACATGTCCTTACTGCGACAAAGTGTTACCTTAAGTACATTTCTAAGTAATACAAGAATTTTTTTCATTTAATTATTAATGCTTCTGTTTAACTTTAAAACAGTTAATTCGTCTTGACAATGTCCTTCCCGTAACAAAGTGTCAAAGTAAGTGTCTAATTAATACAAGATATTTTTTGTTTTTGCATGTTAATGCTTGTGTAAAATTTTAAAACAGTTAATTTGTCTTAACAGCGACATGTCCTTCCTGTGACAAAGTATCACAGAAATAACATGACTATGTTACACAGTATTTGTGTTTTTTACTGCTACAGATGGCTATAGAAATCAATTTGCCTTTACTGTAAAATGTCCTTCCTGTATCAAAGTGCCACAGTAAGTACATGTCTAAATAATACAAGATTCTTGCATTTTTTTTACTGCATTTGATGAATTTTAAAACAGCTAATGTGTTTTTACTGTAACATGTCCTTCCTGTAACAAAGTGTCACAGTGGTACAAGACACAAGATCTGTGCAAGTTTTTACAGCTTCTGTAATATTTTAAAACAGTTAATTTGTCTTAACAGTGAAATGTCCTTCCTGTAACAAAGTGTCAAAGTAATAACATGACTAAGTTACACAGTATTTGTGTTTTTTACTGCTGTTTCTTTACTTAAATACAAAGGGAAAATGAAATATCTGAATACCCAGCCAGTAAAGGCCCCTGTAGAAATAATACACACTAATAATTCTATATGTGAATATGGGGCTTTTAGCCATATTTACACAGTCAGTATGATACAAATGGTGGGCTTTAAGCAGGGGTGTTAAAAAGGGGTATTTATTCTTATTGTGTGTTTGCAGTTCTGCCAGCAGGTGGCGCCCTTTAACAGGCAATACAACACAAGTACATAAACAGTCTGAATTAGAACTGAATTAGAATTAGAATTATACATTTAGCATTTGAATTAATTTGAGACATTATTTCCAAAATCTTTGGGATTTTTTTGACAACTCTAGTTCACCAAGAGGGAAACTTTTACACAGGTGTGTTTGTGTAATAAATATAAATATAAATATAAACATACACTCCCCCTTAAAATTACAATATATACAGCACTTCAGTTTCTGAATCAGTTTCTCAGATTTTGCTATTTATAGGTTTATGTTTCAGTAAAATGATCATTGTTGTTTTATTCTATAAACCACAGACAACATTTCTCCCAAATTCTAAATAAAAATATTGTCATTTAGAGCATTTATTTACAGAAAATGAGAAATGGCTGAAATAACAAAAAAGACACAGAGCTTTCAGACCTCAAATAATGAATAAAGAAAGAAGTTATATTCATAAAGTTTTAAGAGTTCAGAAATCAATATTTGGTGGAATAACCGTGGTAGTTTTTAATCCCAGTTGTCAAGCATCTTGGCATCATGTTCTCCTCCACCAGTCTTACACACTGCTTTTGGAAAACTTTATGCTGCTTTACTCCTGGTACAAAAATTCAAGCAGTTCAGTTTGGTGGTTTGATGGCTTGTGATCATCCATCTTCCTCTTGATTATATTCCAGAGGTTTTCAATTTGGTAAAATCAAAGAATCTCATCATATTTAAGTGCTCTCTTATTTTTTCCAGAGCTGAATATTTATATGGAGACATGGTGGCTTAGTGGTTAGCACTTTTTCCTCCCCAGCACCGGGGTCTTGGGTTCAAGTCCCCATCTGGGTGGAGTCTCCATGTTCTCCCCGTGTCTGTGTGGGTTTCCCCTGGGGACTCTGGTTTCCTCTGGAGTCCAAAAACATGGAGATAAGGTAAAACTTGGATACTCCAAATTGTCAAGAAAAATTGCATACTCTAAAAACTGCCCTGCTGTGTGAATGTGATTGTGACTACTGTAAAAATGTCCTTACTGTCATGGCATTGTAGGACTCCATTTGGGATAAAAAGGGTAAAATGTTTTTGATTTTCGAAGAAATTTCATTAGAAGACAGCACTGCAAAAAGGACATGTCACACTAAAGACAAAGAAAAAAAAAACTGAAGTATGTCCTTACTGTGACACTTTGTGGCAGGAAGGACATGCCACACTAAAGACAAACAAAAACAGTTTCATGTATACAGGAAGGACAAACAATTTATTTAAGTATAAATGTAGCATTATAAAGCATATCTGTTGTGTTGCTGAGACATGTCCTGACTTTGACACTTTGTTGCAGGAAGGACGTGTTACAGGAAGGACAAATTAACTCTTTTTAAATATAAACATGGCATTATAAAGCATAAATGTTGTGTTGCTGAGGCATGTCCTCACTTGACACTTTGTTGCAGAAAGGACATGTCGCACTAATGACAAACAAACTGTTTTATGTATAAAAATAGCACGAAAAAGCATACATGTTGTGTTGCTGAGACATGTCCTCACTGTGACACTTTTTTGCAGGAAAGATGTGTTACAGGAAGGACAAATTAACTCTTTTTAAATATAAATGTGGCATTAGAAAGCATAAATGTTGTGTTGCTGAGACATGTCCTCACTTTGACACTTTGTTGCAGTAAGGACATGTCGCAATAATGACAAACAAACAGTTTTATGTATAAAAATAGCATAAAAAGCATACATGTTGTGTTGCTGAGACATGTCCTCACTGTGACACTTTGTTGCAGGAGGGATTTATCATGGGAAGAAAAAACAAACTTTTTACAAGTATAAATGTAGACAAATGCACATTGTTGCAGGAAGGAAATGACACATGATGGACAAACAATCTCTTTTTATGTCTAAATGTAGCATTATAAATCATAAATGTTGTGTTGCTGAGACATGTCCTTACTTTGACACTTTGTTGCAGGAAGGACATGTCACAGTAATGGCAAACAAACTATTTTATGTATAAAAATAGCATGAAAAAGCATACATGTTGCTGAGACATGTCCTCACTATGACACTTTGTTGCAGGAGTGATGTATTATGGGAAGAAAAAAATAACTTTTTTAAAGCATAAATGTAGACAAATGCACATTGTTGCAGGAAGGAAATGACACATGATGGACAAACAATCTCTTTTTACGTATAAATGTAGCATTATAAATCATAAATGTTGTGTTGGTGAGACATGTCCTTACTTTTACACTTTGTGGCAGGAAGGACATGTCACACTAATGACAAACAAACAGTTTTATGTATACAGTTAGAACAAACAATCTCTTTTTTACATATAAATGTAGCATTATAAATCATAAATGTTGCCGAGACATGTCCTCACTTTGACACTTTATTGCAGGAAGGACATGTCACACTAAAGACAAACAGTTTTTTGTATACAGGAAGGGCAAATAATCTATTTTTACGTATAAATGTAGCATTATAAATCATAAATGTTTGTTGCTGAGACATGTCCTTACCGTGACCCTTTGTGGCAGGAAGGACATGTCACACTAAAGACAAACAAACAGTTTTATGTATACAGTTAGAACAAACAATCTCTTTTTTACATATAAATGTAGCATTATAAATCATAAATGTTGTGTTGCCGAGACATGTCCTCACTTTGACACTTTATTGCAGGAAGGACATGTCACACTAAAGACAAACAGTTTTTTGTATACAGGAAGGGCAAATAATCTATTTTTACGTATAAATGTAGCATTATAAATCATAAATGTTTGTTGCTGAGACATGTGCTTACCGTGACCCTTTGTGGCAGGAAGGACATGCCACACTAAAGACAAACAAACAGTTTTATGTATACAGGAAGGACAAACTATCTCTTTTTACATATAAATGTAGCATTATAAATCATAAATGTTGTGTTGCTGAGACATGTCCTCACTTTGACACTTTGTTGCAGGAAGGACATGTCACACTAAAGACAAACAAACAGTTTTATGTATACAGGAAGGACAAATTATCAATTTTTACGTATAAATGTAGCATTATAAATCATAAATGTTGTGTTGGTGAGACATGTCCTTACTTTTACACTTTGTGGCAGGAAGGACATGTCACACTAAAGACAAACAAACTGTTTTATGTATACAGGAAGGACAAACAATCTCTTTTTACGTATAAATGTAGCATTATAAATCATAAATGTTGTGTTGCCGAGACATGTCCTCACTTTGACACTTTGTTGCAGGAAGGACATGCCACACTAAAGACAAACAAGCTGTTTTATGTAGCATTATAAATCATAGATGTTGTGTTGGTAAGCCATGTCCTTACTTTTACACTTTGTTGCAGGAAGGACATGCCACACTAAAGACAAACAAGCTGTTTTATGTAGCATTATAAATCATAGATGTTGTGTTGGTAAGCCATGTCCTTACTTTTACACTTTGTGGCAGGATGGACATGTCACACTAAAGACAAACAAACAGTTTTATGTATACAGGAAGGACAAACAATCTCTTTTTACATATAAATGTAGCATTATAAATCATAAATGTTGTGTTGGTGAGACATGTCCTCACTTTGACACTTAGTTGCAGGAAGGACGTGTTGCACTAATGACAAACAAACAGTTTTAAGGATCATTTTGTGCGATAAGATAATGTAAATGTTGTGTTACTGATGAAATGCTTTAAGAATAAAGCTTTTTTTCCTGAACATGAAGTGATTACTGAGTGTGATGAAGAGAGACAGTGTCCTGAAGAAGATCCGTCTCCTGTCTGAAGTGAGTTTAAGTGTCCTTAGTGAAGGTAAATCACATTTAGAGCAACAATAGCTCTCAGTACGGCCCACCTCCCTCTCTGAACTTCAAAGGCTCCTGAGCTCCTGCTCCAGATGTGTCCAGGCTGAAGCGCTGAGACAGCACACCTCTCATCATTACAGGACCAAAATTACGAGACGCCCTGCAGCTCTGCCTCCAACACAAACACACAGCAGCATTGTGGAAACTCTTACCTGTCAGAGACGAGTCTGCTCTGTGATTATTCACTCCATTCACTCCGTACTAACACTCTGTTCTTCAACATCCCGTACCAGACAGTCTGTAACGCTGCAGAAACGTCATATCAGGGGAACGTCAACTCATAAGTACAGATATTTAATGCAAATTACCTTTAAACATGATCGTACAATGCATATTTTTCCCCTAAAAATATGGTTACACCTTGGACAAACCTTAGTACCATTCATGTTTCCTGGTGCTTTTAATGCCTTGTATTATCAGCTAATTTTATGCTTTTTTCTATGTTTAATTGTGTTACAGAAAAGATAGTACAGGCAAGTTGTTCTACGTATACGTGTCCTTACTGTGACACTGTAACACTATTAGAGAAAGGACATGACACAGGAAGGACACATGAACTAAGTATATATTTTAAGTGTAAAGGTTTCAGTTAAAAAGCAGAATTGTACTTCTACCTAGACGTGTCTTTACTGTGACACTGTAACACTGTTGCAGAAAGGACATGACACAGGAAGGACACATGAACTAAATATACATTTTAAGGGTAAAGGTTACAGTTAAAAAGCAGAAATGTACTTCTACCTTTACTGTAACATGTTTGCCTGCATTGAAGTGTCACAGAAAGGACATGTCAACATAACAAAACATTTATACTTTATTACAGCCTCAAGTATACATAAGAACAGTTTATTTTACTTTACTGTGACATGTCCTTCCTGAAACACAGTGTCACAGTAAAGACATGTCTAAATAACACAAAAAATTAGTTTTTTACTTAAACGTAGTCTTTACCATACATTTAGTCCCAAAGTACCATGGCAGCAAGGACAAAATTTAGGCATTATTCTGCTAGTTACACTAATACTAGTTTTGATTGTCTATACACTGATATGTCCTTCCTGCAACAAAGTGTTACTGTAAGGACATGTCTCACAGTGTTTATTTAACTGCTACATTTATTCTTAAAAACAATAATGTCCTTTCTACACCAAAATCAATTTCTTTGTCTTAAGTGTGACAAGTCCTCACTGTAACATGTTGTGTTGCAGTAAGGACATGTTAAACTAAAGATGTGTAGTTATTTATTTAAAGTGCAATCTTTACTGTGACCTGTCCTTCCTGCAACAAAGTGTCACAGTAAGGACATGCTGTGTTACAGAAAGGACAAACTAAAAGAGTGTTTGCACCTATTTAACTGCTACATTTATTCTGAAAAACAGTTATGTCCTTCCTTTAGTACAAAATTTACACCTAAAAACTGTTTGTCTTAAGTGTGACAAGTCCTCACTGTAACCCTTTTTGTTGCAGTACGGACATGTTAGACTAAAGATATATCATTTATGTGCAATCTTTAGTGTGACATGTTCTTTCTGCAACAACAGCAAAACAATGTTTATGCTTTATAATGCTTTTTTCCCACTTGAAAAGAGTTAGTTTGTCCTTTCTGTAACACGTCCTTCCTGCAACAAAGTGCCACAGTAAAGATAAGTCTCAGCAACACACTGATGCTTTATAATGCTTAATTTACACTTAAAATCAGTTTGTTTGTCGTAATTGTGACATGTTCTTCCTGCTGCAAAGTGTCACAGTAAGGACATGTCTCACTAACAGTTTTTACTAACAGTATTTAACTGCTACATTTTTTATTAAAAACAGTTATGTCCTTCCTTTAGTTTTAAATTTACACCTAAAAACTGTCTTTTTGTTGCAGTAAGGACATGTTAGACTATATATATATATATATATATATATATATATATATATATATATATATATATATATATATATATATATACATATATTAGTGCAAATGCTGCTTTTCATGTAGTTTAATAGTTTAAACATATCATTCACTATGTTAAAAACTATTTTCATTTAACATGAAGCAATGCATTGATTGTTCCCAGAAACTGTAATCACTTTTAGTTGTTAGAAGATCAAATATTTACACACCTTTCAGAGTTTATGTAGTGAATGTGTTCAAACTCAAACTCAGAAACTATTTCAACTCAAGTGTTTAATTATCTACACCAACAGCCTGAAGGTAAAGTGACTGTATCTCTGGATGTCATGGTCTGAATATAAGCTGGAACATGTGCTTTTACATGCCGGTGAAGATGAGTCACTGGTGGAGCACCTATATATAATTTACCACAGTAAAAAAAAACGTCTTCTTCATATATTATTAAGCACAATAGCCCTTCATTTAGTCCAACTGAGCTCAGAGTGAGTTAAAAAACAGCTTTTTACACCAGAAAAAAGAAACTGTACTGTATCTACTGTAGACCTTTCACATTTTCTGCAATGCTACATATATTTTACTGCTACATTTATACTTAAAACCAGTTTATTTGTCTTTATTGTGTCTACTGTAACATGTCTTTCCTGCAACAATGTGTCATAAAAGACATGTCTTAATAATGTTTATGCTTTGTAACGACTACATTTACAGTGTAGGAGTTTAAACAGTTAATTTGTCCTTATTTATATTGTATATTCTTACTGCATCAAGGACCTGTCACAGCAGGTCCTTTTTAAATTGTCCTTATTGTGACACGTCTTTCCAGCAACAATGTGTTACATAAAAGACATGTCTTGATAAAATGTATGCTTTGTATCAACTAAATTTACAGTTTAAACAGTTATTTTAGCTTTATTTATATTGTATGTCCTTACTGCAATTTTTAATTACACAATGTGTCACATGAAAGACAAAAATGTCTTGATACATTTATGCTTTGTAATGGTTACATTTACAGTTTAAGCAGTTTAAGACTCAAACTTAACTTAAAACAGTTAATGTGTCTTTATTTATATTTATATATGTTCTTACTGCAACAAAGTGTCTTGATAACATTGCATTTCTGCATTTTTACAGCTTCAAATATTCATGAAACAGTTCAAATTACCTGTCACACCAAGGACACAACAGAAAAAATGCTTTATCATCATTAATTATGCTTTTTATTGGCTAGATGTATACTTAAAAACAGTTAATTTGTCCTTACTGTGACACATCTTTAATTATGCTACTGCTACATTTAGACTTATAAACTGTTTAATTGTCTTTATTTATATTGTATGTCCTTACTGCAACAAAGTGTCTTGATAACACCGCATTTATACATTTTTTCAGCTTTCTATGTTTATGTCCAAATGACCTGTTACAGCAAGGACAACACAGAAAAAAATGCTTTATTATCATTATTTATGCTTTTTAATGTCCTTTAATTTGTGCTTATTGTGACACGTCTTTCCTGCAACAACGTGTCACATAAAAGACATGTCTTGATAACATGTATGCTTTGTAACAACTAAATTTACAGTTTAAGAGTTTAAACAGTTCTTTTGGCTTTATTCATGTTGTATGACCTTACTGCAATTTACTGGCTAGATTTAGAATAGTTAATTTGTCCATAGTGTGACACATCTTTAAATATGCTACTGCTACATTTAGACTTAAATAATCTGTCTTTATTTATATTGTACCCCACATTTATGCATTTTTACAGCTTCAAATATTCATGAAACAGTTCAAATGACCTGTCACACCGAGGACACAACAGAAGAAAATGCTGTATTATCATTAATTATGCTTTTTATTGGCTAGATGTATACTTAAAAACAGTTAATTTGTCCTTAGTGTGACACATCTTTAATTATGCTACTGCTACATTTAGACTTAAAAACTGTTTAATTGTCTTTATTTATATTGTATGTTCTTACTGCAACAAAGTGTCTTGATAACACTGCATTTATACATTTTTTCAGCTTTCTATGTTTATGAAACAGTTCAAATTACCTGTTACAGCAAGGACAACACAGAATTTTTTTATTTTTTATCATTATTTATACTTTTTAATGTCCTTTAATTTGTCCTTATTGTGACACGTCTTTCCTGCAACAATGTGTCACATAAAAGACATGTCTTGATGTCATGTATGCTTTGTAACGGCTACATTTACAGTTTAAGCAGTTTAAGAGTTTAAACAGATTTATTTGACTTTATTTATATTGTATGTCCTTTCTGCAATTTATTGGATAGATTTAAAATAGTTAATTTGTCCATAGTGTGACACATCTTTAAATATGCTACTGCTACATTTAGACTTAAATAATTTGTCTTTATTTATATTGTACCCCACATTTCTGCATTTTTACAGCTTCAAATATTCATGAAACAGTTCAAATGACCTGTCACACCAAGGACACAACAAAAAAATCATTTATCATCATTAATTATGCTTTTTATTGGCTAGATGTATACTTAAAAACAGTTAATTTGTCCTTAGTGTGACACATCTTTAATTATGCTACTGCTACATTTAGACTTAAAAACTGTTTAATTGTCTTTATTTATATTGTATGTCCTTACTGCAACAAAGTGTCTTGATAACACTGCATTTATACATTTTTTCAGCTTTCTATGTTTATGAAACAGTTCAAATTACCTGTTACAGCAAGGACAACACAGAAAAAAATGCTTTATTATCACTATTTATGCTTTTTAATGTCCTATAATTTGTGCTTATTGTGACACGTCTTTCCTGCAACAATGTGTCACATAAAAGACATGTCTTGATGTCATGTATGCTTTGTAACGGCTACATTTACAGTTTAAGCAGTTTAAGAGTTTAAACAGTTCTTTTGGCTTTATTTATATTGTATGTCCTTACTGCAATTTATTGGATAGATTTAAAATAGTTAATTTGTCCATAGTGTGACACATCTTTAAATATGCTACTGCTACATTTAGACTTAAATAATTTGTCTTTATTTATATTGTACCCCACATTTCTGCATTTTTACAGCTTCAAATATTCATGAAACAGTTCAAATTACCTGTCACACCGAGGACACAACAGAAGAAAATGCTGTATTATCATTATTCATGTTTTTGTATTGGCTAGATGTATACTTATAAATAGTTCATGTGTCCTTACTATGATAAGTCACATAAAAGACATGTCCTGATAACATGTATGCTTTGTAACGACTACATGTACAGTTTAAATAGTTCTTTTGGCTTTATTTATATTGTACCCCACATTTATGCATTTTTACAGCTTCATATATTCATGAAACAGTTCAAATGACCTGTCACACCGAGGACACAACAGAAGAAAATGCTGTATTATCATTAATTATGCTTTTGTATTGGCTAGATGTATACTTATAAATAGTTCATGTGTCCTTACTGTGATATATCACATAAAAGACATGTCTTGATGTCATTCTTGCTTTGCAACGACTAAATTTACAGTTTAAGCAGTTTAAGAGTTTAAACAGTTCTTTTGGCTTTATTTCAAAATATATGTCAAAATATATATGTCTTTACTTCAAAAAAGTGTCTTTTTAACACCACATTTATGCATTTTTACAGCTTCATATATTCATGAAACAGTTCAAATTACCTGTAACACCAAGGAAACAACAGAAAAAAAGCTTTTTTATCATTATTTATGCTTTTTAATGGCTAGATGTATACTTATAAATAGTTAATTTGTCCTTACTGTGATATGTCACATAAAAGACATGTCTTGATTTATATTGTACCCTACATTTATGCATTTTTACAGCTTCATATATTCATGAAACAGTTCAAATTCTCTGTCACAACAGAAAAAAAAGCTTTTTTATCATTATTTATGCTTTTTAATGGCTAGATGTATACTTATAAATAGTTCATGTGTCCTTACTGTGATATGTCACATAAATGTAACGGTTACATTTCTAGTTTAAAGAAAAAGTTTAAAAAGTGTCACTGTGCTGGAAAAACAGCTTCTGAACAGAAGTTAGCGCACCGTGGGAACTGATGCGTATCTTCTGTAGCTCTCTCACATTGTCTGCTGCTAAAATGACAATGCTAGTTATCCTCCCACGGCAGCTAAACCACAAAACCCAAGTAAATGAGACCCAAATGTCAGCCAGGGTGCAAGCGTTATCTTCGGCGCGGCTAAATCTGAGCCAGAAAGTTACGCTAGGCTAAGCGTCTTTCATTAAACAGCAGCAGAAAGTGGAGCGATAGCCGCGGCGGCTGATCTGGGGTCAGTGTGTCGATGCTTTTAAGGAAACACCCATGAAAATGGCAGCCTGGTGGCATCAGAAGTGGCGGGATGAAACGTGCGGTGCTGCTGTGGGCTCGGGGCTATAAACGGAGCCTCCGTCCCCGCGGGACGACCACAGTCTAAACAGAGCTCGCTGCTGAAGATAAAAATAAAGAGTCAGAGCGCTATTCGTGGAGGAGAAGCATCAGAACGCTGCAGGGTCAAGGCCAGATTTATACAGGCTTACGTTTGAGCTACTGTTGGGTTTTAGACTGTATATATTTTACCACCCTGTAGTTTTCTCTGTGGTGTTAAAGAGACGTTAGAGACCACTGTCTCGGATATCGTATCTGTAGACACATACTGTAAGGACAATGCTACTTTATGGTTTTTAATGCTACGTTTATGCTTAAAAACAATTTGTCTTTAATGTGATTTTTCGTTCCTGCATTGAAGTATCACAGTAAATATATGTATCTGTAACACAAACACAATTGTAACACGATGTTTATGGTTTTTAAAGCTTAAAATGTAAGGACCTGTCTTTTTACTGCTACATTTATACTTAAAAACAGTTAATTTGCCTTATTGTGGAATGTGCTCCATTCAACAAAGTGTCACAGTAAGGACATGTATTTTTACTGCTACATTATTACTTAAAACCAGTCGATTTGTCTTCATTGTGGAATGTCCTTCTCGGTAAGGACATGCCGTTTTTGCTGCTACATTTCTACTTAAAACCAGTTAATTTCCTTCATTAAACAAGGGGTCACAGCAAGGACATGTCTTTTTAATGTTGAGTTTATTATTATAAACAGTTTATTTGTCTTTATTATGTTATGTCCTTCAATCAACAAAATGTTACAGTAAGGACATGTCACTTAAAACAGTTAATTTGTCTATACTGTCGTATATCCTACATTCAACAAAGTGTCACAGTAAGGACATGTTTTTTTAAAACAGTTCAGATGTCCTTACTGCGAAACAATGTGTCAATATAACACATTTATGCATTTCACTGCTACATTTCTACTTAAAAACAGCTTTTTAAAAAGACAGTATGTCCTTCCTGCAACAGTGTGTCACAGCAAGATTTACACAGGCTTATATTTGAATTACTGGTGGGTTTTATGCGTTTTACCAGCCTATAGTTTTCTTGGTATGTCACAGTAAGGACATGTCTCTATATCACGGAATTATGCCTTTTAATAGCTACACTTAAAAACAGTTAAAATGTCCTTACTGATGCAAAGTGTCACACAGAAAGGACATGTCACTGTAACACATTTATGCTTTCCCGCTACATTCATGCCTAAAAACTAAATTACAGTTAATTTGTTTGTAATTTGATATGTCCTTCCTGAAACAATCAAGTGTCACCGGCTTATATTTGACTTGCTGGTGGGTTTTACATGTCTTTTACCAGACTATAGTTTTCATGGTACGTCACAGTAAGGACATGTCTCCAAAACACGACATGTACATTTAAAAACAGCTTTTTAAAAATGTCCTTCCTGCAACAATGTGTCACAGCAAAATCTACACAGGCTTACATTTGAGCTACTGCTGGCTTTTATATGTGTTTTACCAGCCTGTATTTTTCTCTGTGGCGTTTAAGATATTTTAGAGACCACGGCTTCATATTTCTGGGGCTCGGACTCAGAGCTCGTATATAACTCCTGTTTATGGGTAACTTAAGTACCCCCAAAACCCAGTATAGGGCTGTTCATAGCAGCGGGGGTCAAATACGCAAGGCCTGCTGCAGCATTAGCATAGCACTCCTGTACCCACTTATATACATAAACAAGCTGCTCAGTATCAGGCGGTGTGATGCACTGCTTTGATGCAGTGAAGTGCATGGTAAGGAGTACTCTGATGCTATTTTTGGATGTGGAGATAAAAAACAGTGAATTTGAGGGAACATTGATTGTGAGATTTTAATAGGAACTGTATCAGAGTGATGACATTGCTTTTCTGTCCCATTAGAATCATTATAGCACTTGAATTTAGCTTATTAAAGCAATTTATGTTATCAATAACCAGAGGTGGAAAAAGTACTGAAAAATTGTAATTAAGTAAAAGTACCTTTACTTTGCTAAAATTCTACTCAAGTAAAAGTAAAAGTACCCATCTAAAAATCTACTCGAGTAAAAGTAAAAAAGTACTTTAAATTTAAAATGTAATTTGAGTAAAAGTTACATAGTTAATTAATAGTTTAATTATTTGATGCAAAAAAAATGATCGTTTTAAATGAAAAAACGCAGAGGAGCAGGTGGAGGGAGGAGGGATTTAGTGTGGATGTGAGTGTCAGACATGTGGATTGGGCATTTATGGAAATACGGAACAAATCGCATCCCTTATTGGTTTAATTTTTTTTTTTTTATTCAGAATTTGTTTTCCAGCATTTCATTTTTTACTCAGTAATGGGGAGTTTTTTCAATGTAGCGAAATAAATTACTTGTGTCAAAATGTACTTGAGTAAAAGTAAAATTACCTATTTTAAAAACTACTTCAAAAATTACAAATTACTCATAAAATCTACTTAATTACAGTAATGTGAGTAAATGTAATTCGTTACTTTCCACCTCTGTTAATTACTTACTTGGCTAAAACTAATGGTGTGTATTTAATGTATGTGTTTGTTCAAATTGTGCATTAAAGCCTGGCATGATGTAGAGTATGAGTGTTTTAATGTGTGCAAATATTTACTGTATATATTTACACCTGTGGTTTGATTAGAGACTGTTGCGTTGTGATGCTCATTGTTATCTTACACCCCACCGACAGTCTATTTTTTACACCATCTGCCTGCGCCATTAAAGCAGCAAAGATTACGCTTGTGAATAAATCTACTCTGATGGAAATGGTGGTTTGGAAATTAGGTGTGTTCAGGTAAATTTCTGGTATAGTGTTATTTTGGCAAAGAAATTACAGGTGCACCACTGTCTGATTAAAACCCTGACAACAGTCAACAGTCAGCCACACAATCCTATCTTAGTCATGCAGGAACTTTGTACGCACAAATCCATCTCTTACATCAATAATAAACAGAATACAGAATAAAATAACAATGCTTGTCCTGTAAATGACCTGCTCATGACCTTTACAGCGTAAACGAGCAGGTCAATATCCTCTGCTAAGAAGCGCAGAAGCGCTGTTTCGATAAAATAGCAATCCGCCAAAGTTGAAGCGATTATGGCTCTTAAAGGGAATGACAACTGGCATGCGGATTGGTTAATTTCAAGTTATGCCCAAAAAACACCCATGATTAATTAATTAAGATAATTAGTACTGGCCTTTTGTGCATTTCGAGCTGCGCAATGAGTATTTTTTTGCTTCCTTACGATACCAAAGACACACCAACACGCCCTAAATCCAGATGCGCGATCAGCAATTGATGTCTTGCCTATAGATAGCTAAAATAGGGCCCTAATAAGCATTGTTACAACAAAGAAATACCAAATCTACCAAACACAAATATCCTTATTTTTTGTGCTGTGTTTAGTTCCTGTCCAATGGCATGTGGCCTTTAATCATTAGTAGTAATGATGGTTAGTTGTGTGAGGGAGCAGCTCCTTTAAACAGTGCATTGCTGAAGCTTTCCTGTGAGGTTAACCACAGCCTAAAACACCATAAGTGAGAGCTAATGGAAACAGAGATTAGAGCTCTGATTCTGTGCTGGAGCTGACCACACACAGTTTAGACATGGTCAAGAATCACACACTGATAAACCCATGCAGATAGCCTGTGAGTGGGTGACTGGGTGGGTGTTTTGGGAAAGTTCTGATTGGTCACCATCATGGTGGCACCCAGACTGGGATATAGACATCAGGTTGTTTCAGGTTTGTACAACCTTCAGTTCAGAAGCTCCATTGGTAAGCAGTCTCTCTTAAAAATCCACAACATGATCCTTTTTTTTAGTTTGTCAGACTTGGTTGAACAGACCAATGGAAATACTCGAAAATGACACCTTCTCCTTCTTTGTCATAAATACAGTGCCTTTTTAGAAACCCACGATGCTTTACAATTTACACACAACCATTCATCCACACACTGGTGAGAAGCAGCAGCCAATAGCGCACAGCATACTCTCAACCAGAAACAACCGTCCACCTGGAGCACTGCATCAGGCACTACAGCATTTAACCCAGGATACACATATGGAATTTTATACCCACACAATCCTATACAACAGGGTTTCTCAACCGGGGGGGCCAAGGACCACCAGGGGGCCGCGAAGCACCCTCTAGGGGTCTGCAGTCTCATCCTCAGAGGAAGACAGTAGTCTGTAGTGAGCACTTTAAATCAGGGATCTCAAACTCGTGGCCCACAACCGATATTTAGTGACCCGCGACTTGAAATCTAATTTTAGTGTTAGTGCAACGCGCCTGCTAAAAAGATGCATCCTCTCCCCGCCCACCAGCCCAGCGCATCCTATTCATTTCGATATAGAGAGCCGCTGCAGTATATTGTTGAAATATACTGAATAGTATGTGTAATTTGTTTTGTCTTTCAGTTGTTGATGATATAAAACCAGAGACTGTAAAAAAAGAGGGACGCCGTGCCTCCGTTCCCATTCATTCAATGAAAATGAAGCCAAAATCTTCCTCCATGTTGGCGATCCTGATACCCGAGTCTGTAGAGCGCAGTAGAGACCAGAGGAGGGAGAAAGACTGTGGAGAGACAGCCTACTCATTTAAATAACCCCGCCCCTGAGGGCTGCCTCGAGGTCACAGGCTGCAGAGCTGAGCTGAGCTGACAGTCTGTTATTGGTCCCGCCCATAAGTAGCCCTTTTACAATAACCACACCTTTTTGAATAGAGCTGAATAACATTTTAAAAAACGAATTCTGTGGGGATATAAAAATGTAACAATATAAGCAGAGGTTACACTAGCTGCTGCATTTGAATAAAGGAGGTAGAATTACAGTATATTGGAAAAAAAAACGTGATTGAAAGTTGTTCTGTTTTGCCATTGAAACCTATGGGGATGGGTTGGGTTACACAGCTTTCTGAAACCGAACAGCAGGGGGCGCCCGACCTGTGGTGGCGTCACTTTTGAGAGACGATGCTCTGTCCAGCTATACACAGTCTATGTATAAAACACTTACAGAACTACTATAGTATAGGCTTCTTCAGTAAACAGGATATAATACTGAATTATAACACAAGTTAAAAATGACGACGGTCCAGATCTTGACCTGATGAACTTTTCTCTAAATGGACCGAACTGAATTCTAATTAAATCCCCCTGCACTATAGGGTCTGAAATAACAGTCATGCTAATAAAAGAGAAGAATGGTAAGAACAGCAGGATGGAATGGAGGGAGAAGGTGCAGAAGAATAGATGATGGAATGGAAATGTAATGGAGTGAAAGTGGGGAGTGTCTGTTCTCTCAGTGCTTTGTTTTACAGAGAGCCTCTGAGTCACTCACCAGAGTTTTCCACCAGCACAAACACACACACACACACACACACTGTAAACCCAGAGTGAGAGATTCTCACCCACGTGTTTGCATTCCA
Source organism: Astyanax mexicanus (assembly GCF_023375975.1). Classification (NCBI taxonomy): domain Eukaryota; kingdom Metazoa; phylum Chordata; class Actinopteri; order Characiformes; family Acestrorhamphidae; genus Astyanax; species Astyanax mexicanus. The sequence goes on from NC_064408.1 coordinate 119,555,805, forward strand.
GCTCAGATCAGACTGAATATCCGATTATTCAGCCGCTTACAGAACTGAGCTGTTCTGTTCTGTGCTGATGCTGTTCTAGATGTGGTTTATGGTTCTAAAAATAGATACAAAATGATTTTACTAATGGATTTCCCAAAAACACAGGTGCTTTCCTTCTTTACCACACTTCCAACATCTGTGAGAATGCCAAACGTCTGTTGAAATGTGTTACTACGTTAAAAGCTAGCGAAGAGAACCTTAAGATAGGCCTACTGTACCTTACAATTTGATTAGATTATGATTCAGAGGTCTGTGATTCGATTATAGAACCATTATCGAGCATTTTTGGTCCTCTATACAGTAGGGTGACCATATTTTCATTTGGGAAAACAAGAATACATGTTTTTGAAGCTGTAAAGGATTTAGGTTGTGGGAGTGAACAAAAGTGTGTAAAAAAACATCCTAAATATGTTAGAAATGTTACAAATGAACAACATCTGTTGCTTTTTAAATAGGACGTCACTTTTTTACAGTAACTTCATTTTTACGTGAATTAGATAAATTCGTTTTTTTTTTGCGTGTTCTTAAATGTTATTATAAGAGCAGCAGTTAGCCGGAAGGGTTAATTTACGTTTTTTTTTTTTTAGGGTTTTTGTTTGTTTTATTTTATTATTTTTTTACGTTTTCTGTATTTTTAAAGCTATCATAGACAAAATGTTCAATGGTTCAATAGATATTTAGCTTTTTATAAAGAGGCAGACACTGTGGAGCAGGTGAGTGACAGGCTATGTGGTGAATGAGGTGAGAGACTGGCTGAGGCTGTGTGAGTTAAATTCAATATTCACACTGAAGACAGTTATATTTACATCCTGATCTGTAAATACGGGGCGGGGTCAGTCAGCGGTGGCTGTGGGCACGGTGTTGGTGGAGCGGTGTGTGAGTGTTGTGGGCGGGGCTCACGGCGGCAGCCGCTGCAGCGCGGCTAAAGAGAGCGTGTGTTCATCTCAGAGTCGCCAAAAGTCTCCAATAACACCACAAAAACTCACTACATTTGTCGGTAGTCGCTTTTTTTTTTTTTTTTACAAAAAAAAAGTGGCTAAAGGGGCTGAAAAGTCGCTAAATATGGCGACAAAGTCGCTAAGTTGGCAGCACTGACTGACAGTCACACTGTCTACATTCTGATTAAGAACAGGGCTGCTCTCACTGACGCGACTCAGGGATTATGTCACACGCAGCACCGTGCCCTAGTGCCTGTAAATTTAATGGTCCAATGAAGGTAATTTAAAAACCAGGACATTTCCTCACTTTTTACAAAAAACCCGGGACGCCCGGGACAGGACGTGAAATACGGACATGTCCCGGGAAATACGGACGTTTGGTCACCCTAGTATACAGGATTTTTTCCCTTGTTTCATGACTACTTGGTACTTTTACAGTATCTACTACAGTATAATGAGGTCTCCTTCCTTTGTGAAATACAGTAGGTCTCTCTGAGTTGTATATGATGCTGCACATGAATCTCTTCCTCAACCTCCTTTGTCTGCAGTAGATAGTTAAAGAAAAGCCGTTAAAAAACGTGTAAGGGTTAACTTAACCTAGCACTCAGTGCTGTATCTTTAGAACTATTGCTGTGTGATATTTCTCTGTTTTTGTTTTCAGTTCCTCTTATTCAGGTCTTATAACACAGTAATTATATCAGACAGACACATGCCCTGATCTCTTTTACTCCAGAAGACATACGGCTGCTCTAAAATATAATCATTTAAAATGTAAAAGGAAGCAGGATTGTTATATTTTCATGAAACTGATCATGTTTTAATACAAAATTTACCAAACACCTATTTTTGCTTATTTTTCAATTTGTAGACTTCAAATGTATTCACACCTAAGATATATTTTTAAAAATGTTTAGACTAGAGTGTTTATGAGTTGAAATCATAAGAATATTGATGATTTGAGTTCATTACATGGTTTATTAATTATTACTTTGATTAAATACATGGAGAAACAGCATCAGGTGGATTTATGTTTCTTGATAATCAATAATCACACCTCTAGGATACATGTAGATACTAAAAACCTGACACTCAGAGCAGCCTATGCCTTTCAGTATTTTAATCAGGACAAAAAGAAAACTACTGTATATACAAAAATGTAAACTTTTCAGTCTAAATAAATGTAAAAAAAAAAAAGTGTTTAGTGCAAAATAACTACTTAGTAAAAATGTGCGAGTAAAATAAAAACTATATAAAGTAGTGCGCACACCATACCTAGCTTTAGTTTGAGTAAAGCAGGTAGTTTCACACTTTTTTTTTCTGTGAACACTTTTGAGTCTTTATTTACTGATATTATTTGGTTTGAAACATCAGATAAATGTGTTTGAAGCACTAAAGGTAAATAATATTGGTTGGGGAAGGAGATTTTTTCACTTTTTTAGGTGTTTTTCTCAATGGGTTTCTTGTAGATTTAGCTTTACCGCACTGGGATGTGATCGCTATGTTTAGAAAGAGTAAGTTCCGCCCTTTCTAACCATACATGGATTATGTTTATGTGTGAAGGGATTCCTGAGTAATTAAGCTGAGAACACAAGGTGTGATTTTGGACGAAAAATCCGTTTGTAGGATTCTATGGGTTAAGTTTTAGAGCTGTAAATTTGACTGTGGGGAAAAGGCAGCAGGTAGGCGTTCTCTGCTGCAGTGCTGTTAGCCAATCAGAGGCGATATATATTTGCATGCATGAATATTCATGAGCAAGAGCTGAAATCCTGTCTTTCTTTAGAGACCACTAATTCAGTGATCTAAAACAGGGCTAAATAGAAACACCTGAGCACTTTATTTACAAAAACAGCTCACATCACATTTGTTCACACTAAAGACACATCTAGACATTTTAAAATGAATTTAAAAACAATGGAACGAGACTTTTAGGTTTGTGGTTGTGAGGATCCACCATGAAATCAGTTTTTGTCTGGTCTTAAACCAGCCTTTACCAAATTTGACTCATCACTCATAAAAACATCTCTCTCAAAAAACTGACTCATACCTGCATTACACAAGTGAACACCCACAGCAGCAGAAGAGGAGAACATCAGGAGCTCGAAAAATTTCCCTGTGGGTTGTTCTCACTCTTGGCTATGCTAACCTCAGAATGCTAACAGGCTAGCCATGCGTGTTTGAACACAGTGTACATAAACTGAGAGAGTAATTTTATGGTTTAGCTGTAGGCCTGGGTTTGGAGCTGCTGTGTGAAGTCTTATTTGTGGTGTTGTTTTTAGCCAGCTAGCCTTTAGCGTGCTAACTAGTTAGCTGCCAATTGCATTGAGTTATATTGATGTATCTGTAGTTATCAGTTTATTATTTATATGTTTTTACATTCAGATTATCACAAATATGTTTTATCATTTTGTAATTCATAAAACTAATCCCAATTCAAATTTGCAGATAATAATTTCCATTCACATTGTGTCTGGTTAGGCTAATCTCTACTATTCTCTTGAAATGCCTTACAATTAATACTTTCAAGCCTCAAAAATATATATAAAGTAAAGTTTGGACAAAGAAAACCCTTTAAAATTAAGTTTTTATACAGTTGTAACATAAAACTATTGACTAGTGGATGTATTCATCCGCAAGAACACTGTGCCAACTCAACTGTTAAGCATGGTGGTGGGAGCATCACATTCAAAATGCTCTTTGCTATCTTACACCCCGGCAACAGTCTATTTTCACGTCTTGCCCCTGTGCTGTTAAAATATCATAAGAGTTCTGGTAAATTTCTGGAGTGTTTCTATATATTTTGGTGGTGGAAAACACAGGTGCTCCACTGACTGATTAAAACCCTGACAACAGTCAATCCTCAGAGTCCATTCCTATAGGTGCTCCCTGCGCACTGTGTATACCCCCCACACACGAACGCACTGCAGAGCACCAACCCAACTTTAAACACAACAATAAACAGAATAAAGAATAAAATAACATTACTGTTCCCTTAAATGAGCTGCTGGAGTATCTTCACAGTGTGAACGTGCAGCTCAGTATCAGTCTCTACTGAGCGCGGCGCACAAAAGCGCCGCACTGTTAAGATACGAAATCGCCAAAGTCAGAGCTCATCTGACTCTTAAAGGAAATGACAACTGGCACACTGATTGGTTTATTTCACGTTATGCCCAAAATTAACCACACCCATGATTAATTAAGAGAATTAGTAAATGTCTTCTGCGTGTTTCGAGCTGTGCAAGGCGTGTTTGTTGCGTCCTCATGATACCAAAGACACACTATATATATATATATATATATATATATATATATTGTTCGTTAATTTATTTATTTATGTATGTATTATTTTTTTATTTATGGGAACACATAATTTTATAAACCAAAATTTTAAACCAGCAAAATATGTATTTTATACTTTATACATTCATTTTTGAGGACAGATCTGCACCCTCTTGGTATTTTAATCTCAGTGTCTTCATGAGGAAGAGTCACCTGGAATAGTCTTAAAGGAGTTCCTGGAGGTGCTGAACAATAGTTGCTGCTTTTCCTTCCAATATGCCCAGTTACACTGCAAGCTACAGACAAAGTTGGCATTATAATATAATATAATATAATATAATATAATATAATATAATATAATATAATATAATATAATTGATTCAACTACACAAATAATTATTTTTCTCTCTCAAAATTGGCGGTTGGATGTTTAAGGTGATGAACTGCAAGCAGAATCCCCTTAAAGTACTTCTTTACGAATAACGACTGGGTCAGGTTACTCGTTAATCTGCGAGCGAGTTTACGTAGTACTTTAGTTACGCACGGGTTTGGGAAACACTCTTTAATTAACAATCAATCTTAAGTACGAGGTAACGAAGTCCTTAGCGTTACGAAGCTTTCGGGAAACCCACCAGATCTGTTGAGTTGGCACAAGCAGCACCTACTCAATATTAGGCAGGTGGTGTTATTGTTATGGCTGATGATTATGTGAGCTTGGGAGCACTGCAGTGACAGCTCCCAGTCTATGTCCTCACCAGCTCTGTCCTCTGTTATCTGGGGTCATTTCTGAGAGAGTTGAGCAGCAGACGGATGAACAGACAGACAGACAGACAGACAGAGAGATAGAGAGACAGACAGGCTATTGTTTCTGTAGTTTCTGTGGTTTCTTTCCAGAAACAGAAGAAAACGTGTCGGATTGTGAAGATAATCGACGTCAGCTGCCATAAGGGCGAGAAGAATGAAGGAAGACAAAGCTTCTTGTGATTGTATGAATGTGCGCGAGTGTGTGTGTGTGTGTGTGTGTGTGTGAGTGTGTGTGTATTCATGTAAACAACCGAGTACAGCTGGACGCTTGTTTTACGGCAGTTCAAATGTGGTCAGACGTTCAGATTTCACGCTGTGGTGTAATCGCTATTTGAAAAACGCAGAGGCTGAATACACTATAACCCATTCAATTAGACTACCAGTCCAAACATGTGGACACGCCCACTCTAACTATTTTTCAGAAAGCCTCGCTGTCAAAAAACATCAGGGCAAGCTTTAAGATTTGTCTGCTCTGCTGCTCTAAGATCTCAGTGTACTTTTTCTGCATTAATGCTGCATCACTGGAGGGTACTGATACACCCCAATACCGTGGCGGACCCTGACTTTTGGACTTGTTGTATTGTGGTTGGACATATCAGTATTCCAGATCTTTTTAGGAACACAGTGTTTCCACTTTGTGATGGCCCATCCCAATCCATGGCAGTTTCTTCATTAGAGCATCAGGCGATGCCCCATCAAAGCACGAGTAGAGGAAAATGTTTCCAGCACATTCAACCACTTGTTACACTAGCTGTGACTGTTCTGGACAGCCAGTCCTGCCTCTAAATATCCCAGATCAATCAGTATTGAGTTGCATTCCCCACAGTTACGTTTCTTTTTTGGTGGATTCCCCGCAGTCTAGAAATCTCCCAAGATCTCTCTCATTGAGTCTCATGTTAATTACCTTGTTTTAGAGTTTCAGGCTCTGCAATGCAATTCCTATTTGTTCCTGGAGGGCTCGTAAAAACTGTATATAAGTTTGATTGATAAGGTTACTAGGACCTGTTATACTGGTCACGGTAATGTCCTGATTTTACAGTTAGCCAGTTAGCATTGCACTGCTAACCAAATTGATTGCACATCAGCCATGCATATGGTGCAAATATTCATTCTGTATCTGCTGCACCTACAATAAAATACAGTCTGATAAAGATGTCTCTCTTCGTGTTTAGAGTTATTTGTGAGGGGAAACTGACTGTTGACTTTTAAAAAGACGCATGAAATACCAAAGTTGATTGGTTCAGTTCAGGCATTGTAGAACCAAAATCATTTAATTCAAGATAAAGGCATTCACAACAAACTCCTGGATGCATCAGTACACAAATACTGTACTTCATGTGAAATATGGATAGTGCTGTGTAGTGAGTACTGGAGGTATGGCTGCATGAGGTGACCAGAAAAAAAAATAATGCAGGGTGACAATATCAAATGAACTTAAAAAGAACACTAAGAGGAAAGCATCATTTTAAAAAAGTATATATTTTAAAAGTATGCTTAACATGAAAAAAGTGCACATTTTTAACATTAAATTAATATGTACTAAATATACATATACTAAAAGTACATTTTATGTACATGTACATTTAAATACAACACAAACACATTAGGACTGTTGTTGTGGCTGAATGCAGTAAAATCCTCACAGCAAAGCAGTTTCTATTAGAAAGAAGCATATAAATACATTTGAAAGGTGGTTGGTGGTTTTATAAATGTAGGCGAGGTCTTTATGACTTAGGATTATGGGCCCAGTCTGTGTGTTACAGGATAAGTGTGTGTGTGTGTGTGTGTGTGTGTGCGTAGGAGTGTACAGCTCGGTAGGGGTTTGTTTTGCAGACTGGTGAAAAAGCAAAAATGAAGCAAGACCTGCTTCCTGTTCTCAGAACCTGAGGAGGTACTTCCTGCAGCATCACACACACACACACACACACACACACACACACACACTTTATTCTTCATGCTGATACACATATTAATACAAACACACTTCTGCTAAGACCCCAGAGAGTAGGTCATAGAGGAAGAGACTTTAACACAAACTCTCTCACACACACACACACACACACACACATACACTGCATTTCCTCTTCCTCTCCTCCTCTTTCTCTCATCCCTCTCTCTTTGTCCCGCCCCTGTATTCACCCTGTGCTGACACAGCTGCACACACTAACACACTCCATCTGTGAGGACCTGAGAGTGTGTGTGGAACAGAGAGAGAGAGAGAGAGAGAGAGAAACCCTTTAAAAGTATACTCAATATGTAAAAGTACATACTTTTTATCATTAAATTAATACATACTTAAATATAAACTTAATATACTGTTTCAAAACGAATTATGGCAGCTTAAAGGAGAACTCTGGTGTAAAATGGACTTTTGTTGAAGTAAAACATGATAAAAAGTTTTTACCTTTGATGAATAGCACACCTCCGTTCTCCCACAGCTTTCTGAGATCCGGAAATTTTAACAGTTTGTCCAAAAACCCTTCAGACTGAGCGACACAGGGCACAATTTGCCCCAAAAATCGCTTTTTCCACCGTTATCCAGCTCAAAGTAGCTCTATAACTCCTTGCTAGAATCCGGAGAGCCCTGACATTTAAAATGAGGCATTAATGACTTAAAAAGTGCACAAGAAGCTTATTAAAAACACTGTTTACATCCCATAATGCTAGCTTCAGCTCTGAGCGCCGCCATTACTGTACTGATAATGACATAGACACATATATACATAGATTCCACATAGCCTGCCTCCTGGCTCTGTTTGCTACACAAGGAGGCAGGCTATGCGGAATCTATGTATATATATGTCTATCATTATCAGTACAGGGATGGCGGCGCTCGGAGCTGAAGTCCTAGTTTTGTCCTTAAAGAGTGTATATGTCGCTAACATCCTAAAACCAATTATTAAAATGAATAATGTGTTTTGAAATAAACCAAAATTACTAGGAACAAAGACACAATACCCTTTGAACCCCAATCCAGAGTTTTCGTTCTAGACTTCTAGAATATTGGGGTTTAAAGGGGAATTGTGTTTTGTTCCTAGTAATTAATTATAATTTTGTAATATATCATATACCTTTTATTTATGTATAGTTGCATGCCTATATATTGCTATAATACCTCTCTAAATGTGTAATTTATATGTTTTATTTCATATTATAATATAATAGGTGAAGGAACACATAAGGAATCATATAGTAACCTAAAAATGTTAAATAAACCAAAATACTGTGAAGCTGTTAACCTGTGGTTTTTAAAGCTGATGAACTGTACAACAGAGGAACTCTTGCTCTTCCTTTCCTGGTGAGTGCCAATTTCATCATTGGACCCCTAAAATCACTGTTAAAGGGAGTTAGTGTTCAGACACTACAGTATTCTCATTAAACTAATAGTGGGAATTCACACTGGTTCCAGTTACAGGATGTGAGTAAACTGGGCACCAGCTAAAGAAGAGAGAAGAAAGGAACAGAGTAAAAGAGTGATATCACTAAAATTCAGTTCTAAAGGCCCAAACAGGAAGAGGGTGCAAAGCAGACAGGAAGTGGAGAGAGGTTATTTCCTGATCAGCAGGTCCAGGCTTTGTTTGTGCAGCACAGCGATGGGCTTTCCATCCACACTCACACTGAACCCAGAACAGCAGGAAACTGGCAGCACATCCACCAATCAGAGAGCAGCTCAACCGCTCGGCATCTTTCAAATTTACTGACATGAAGGAGAAACTGAAGTTCAAACAATACAGGATAAAGCCAGAGGTTTTTGGATTTTAGGCAAAAGTTTTTGAACTTCAGCTTTTAGACAGATGTTTTTGGGCTTCAGCTTTTAGCCAACAGTTTTTGGACTTCAGCTTTTAGCCAAACGTTTTTGGGCTTCAGCTTGTAGCTAGAAGTTTTTGGACATCAGCTTTTAGACAGATGTTTTTGGGCTTCAGCTTTTAGCCAACAGTTGTTGGGCTTCATCATTTAGACAGAAGTTTTTGGATTTTAGCTTTTAGCCAAACGTTTTTGGATTTTAGTCAAAAGTTTTTTGACTTCAGCATTTAGCCAGAAGTTTTTGGACTTTAGTTTTTAGCCAAATGTTTTTGAATTTTAGCCAAAAGTTTTTGGGCTTCAGCTTTTAGACAGATGTTTTTGGACATCAGCTTTTAGCCAAAAGTATTTGGGCTTCAGCTTTTAGACAGATGTTTTTGGACATCAGCTTTTAGCCAACAGTTTTTGGGCTTCAGCTTTTAGCCAAAAGTTTTTGGGCTTCAGCTTGTAGCTAGAAGTTTTTGGGCTTCAGCTTTTAGCCAAACGTTTTTGGGCTTCAGCTTGTAGCTAGAAATCTTTGGGCTGCAGCTTTTAGCCAAACGTTTTTAGGCTTCAGCTTGTAGCTAGAAGTTTTTGGACATCAGCTTTTAGCCAGATGTTTTTGGTCTTCAGCTTTTAGCCAACAGTTGTTGGGCTTCAGCATTTAGCCAGAAGTTTTTAGACTTCAGCTTTTAGACAGAAGTTTTTGGACTTTAGCTTTTAGGCAGAGGTTTTTGGATGTTAGCTAAAAGATTTTGGGCTTCAGCATTTAGCGAGAAGTTTTTAGACTTTAGCTTTTAGCCAGAAGTTTTTGGACATAATCTTTTAGCCAGAAGTTTTTGGACTTTAGCTTTTACGCAGAAGTTTTTGGATTTTGCATTTAGCCAAATGTTTTTGGATCTTAGCATTTAGCAATTAGTTTTTGGTCTTCAGCTTTTAGCCAGAAGTTTTTGGACTTAAGCATTTAGCCAGACATTTTTGGGGTTCAGCATTTAGCCAGAAGTTTTTAGACTTCAGCTTTTAGCCAGATATTTTTGGGCTTCAACTTTTAGACAGAAGTTTTTTGGCTTAAGCTTTTAGCCAAACGATTTTGGGCTTCAGCTTTAAGACAGAAGTTTTTGGACTTTAGCTTTTAGCCAGAGGTTTTTGCACTTTAGCTTTTAGAGTTTTTTGGATTTTAGCCAAAAGATTTTGGACTTCAGCATGTAGACAGAAGTTTTTGGTCTTCAGCTTTTAGCCAAACATTTTTGGGGTTCAGTTTTGGGCTTTTAGCCAAAAGTCAACAGCATAGCAACAACTCTTCACACTATTCAGACAGAAACAGCTTAGCAACTATTTTAACTTAACTTATTCATTATTTATACCCATAATGCAAAGTTGTTTCACAAAAAAGGAATACAGGACAGATATTGTTTAAATACTTTAATAATGTAATATTATTGTAGAATAGTCAGTGAGCTGGGGTTCAAATCAATGTTTAATTTTAACAGTTAATATGAACTGCATGCAAATGTAACAAATTCCCCTCCGTCGCTTAATCAACCCTGTATTTCACTCCACGTTTTCATACCTGCTGATTAAGTCCCTGTGTGTTTAAAATAATAATAATTTTAATAATAAACAGAAATGCTGCTGTGTGATTAAGGTGAATTCCCATAGCTGCAGAACTGAGGTGTTGATGGATAAGTATGTATTTGGGGGTGGAGGATGTTGGGGGGTGAGGGACTAAAGCAAACACATGGGGGGGTTTGGGTGGTTCTCCACACGGGACACAGGATATCCCTGACTGCCTGTTTCTTTTTTAACACTGTTTCCTGCTGTTATTTTCAGTTTTCTAAAAAAAATAGGTTATCTACTCTGACCTCACTGCCTTTAACCCTTTGTTTTAGGCATCACAGGTAACAACAACAACACCAGAGTTCTGTTTAGTATGAATTATACCTCGCTTTTAGCTGAGACCCGCTAAGAAGTTGTGTGCAGATATATCCTTATATTAGGTGATATATCAGTAGAATAAATACAATTTCATATGTTAAATACATTTATTCAGTACTTTAATTTGGTTTGGGTGTATAAAGGGTAAATATGTTTGTGGAAATCGTCTTTTTATGGAAAAATAAATACAATTATTACATATTTTAAATACATTTATTCAGTATTTTAAGCTGTTGTTGGGTGAATAAAGGGTAAATATGGGATTTTGTTTGTAGAAATCATCTTTTTATGATAAACAAATACAGTTATTACATATTTTAAATACATTTATTTAATATTTTAGGTTGTTGGGTGTATAAAGGGTAAATATGGGATTTTGTTTGTGGAAATTGTCTTTTTATGGAAAAAATAAATACAATTATTACATATTTTAAATACATTTATTCAGTATTTTAAGTTGTTGGGTGTATAAAGTGTGAATGTGACATTTTGTTCATTGAAATTGTCTTTTTTTATTTTTTAAATATTTTTTTAATGTTAAACAACTGTTGTTTCACACCTTTCTCATTATCATTTATTGTTATTCAATAATAATTTATTGGGTGCTGAAATATTATAAACTAGTCATCTGAAGGTGGGTTTAAATGTTTTATTCAACATTTATTTATTTGTGATAGTGTTACACAATCTGGCCTTTTGCCTCCTTTTAACTCCTTGCTCTACACATCCCATAATACCTCTCTTCCAGAGGACTCTGCCATTTGCAACCTCTCGTCCAATCCAGAATTGCTTTCACATTCCTCATCACCTGAGTACTGATCTGCTTCAGCTGTGTATAAATCAATCGTTGCAAATATACCGTTCCTGTGTTTAGTTAAGTCGACTAACACCATTGCAACCACCTAGCAACACCACAGCAACCACCTAGCAACACCATAGCAACCATCTACCAACACCACAGCAACCATCCAGCAACACCACAGCAACCATCTAGCAGTACCACAGCAACCACCTAGCAGAACCACAGCAACATCCTAGCACATTAGTGCAACCACCTAGCCACACCACAGCAACCACCTAGCTACACCACAGCAACCATATACCAACACTATAGCTACCACCTAACAACACCATAGCAACCACCTAGCAACACCACAGCAAACATCCAGCAACAACACAGCAACCACCTTGCAACATCACAGCAACCACCAAGCAACACCACAGCGACCACCTACCAACAACACAGCAACCACCTACCAACACCAAACCAACACCACAGCAACTACCCAGCAAAATCACAGCAACCGTCTAGAAACACCATAGAAACCACCTAGCAATAACACAGCAACCACCTAACTATACTGAATTACGTTGCTTGTGCTTTTTGGAGCGATTCGTGTGTAATTATGATATATAACTGTTCAATTCATAGTTATATGTTATTTAAGCAATAGAACACGAGAAGGAGTGTCGAGCCGAAGGCGAGTGTCGTAGATCATCACAGCCGTGATGTTATTCGTGATAACACACGACCTCAAGTGTTCTATTGCTTTTATACAACAGTTTCTTTTTTTACAAAATGAATAAAGAAAATAAATTAAAGAACTTTAAGAAATTCAGTTTGAATATGCTTTAAAATGGACTGAGCCTTCCACCAAAAAGTAGTTCCACCACAACTGTAACAGAACTGAAACTTAACTACAAAACAGTGTATGGTTCAGGCAGACTAACACCACGAAAGTAAGCTTGAAATCAAAATTGGGAATAAGTGAAGATGGTAACGTTAGGAGGGTGAAATAACGCTAATACTCTCCTCTCCTGCTCTGTGGAGTCGTCTTCAGGTGAAAGCTGTGCATTTTTTGAGCGTTTCTATTTGTTTTGCTGGGTGTCGTTGGTTTTAGCTAGCTGGCTGGACTGTGGTTAGGTTAGCGTAGCTTGCTTTAGCTCAGCATTAACTTAGCTTAGCCTAGCCTGGCTGGATAGCATTTTGGCTGTCAGACGGCATTAACCGAGCGATTTTCTTTCCCTTTTTTCCACAAAAGATGAGCCAGCGCTGCGGGCGAGCGTGCCGCGGCTGAGTGCTAGCCTGTGCTAAGCTAACGCTGCTGCGGGTGTCCTTTGTATATACGCCGTTAGTCGGCAATGCGTCGGCGGAGTGATACAGTGTGAGAAGGCTGTGATGTTATCACATATATCAGCAGGGCAAGAACACTTCTCAACCAATCAGATTGTGAGGTCGGAACTAACTGTTGTATAAATTGCAGATTGCAGTTATATATTGTACATAATGTAGCATCCATGTAATGTATAACAAATAATAATTTAATATTACAGTTTAAGGGTAAAAACAACGAGAGGACTTGATAATCAATCGATTAATTAGTTAGCTAATTTATGTGGGAAAAAAAAATCTTTTTTGTTTTGTAGGTTTGTAGAAGAATGTGGAGCATTGCTGTGACGATTTGATTGCATTACATTTAGAGTTAGTGAGGCCATAACCATTAATGGCGATACCCTATTACCCCATTAATGTCCTAAACATGATATGTTTGCTTCCCTTTATTAAAGACACTTTGACAGCGTAACATTGTGTTTAAAAAGCCCTGCGGCCAGAGGATCTGCCTTTTCTGAACTCACACTCCAGTGCGCTATTTCAACATTGAAATACACTATTTTCAATAACACTGACCTTCCTTAAATGTTGTTCTGGGATCTTTTGGGATCTCCTGGATGAGTTGTTCATGCCCTTTTGGAGTAATTTCTTTAGGTCGGCCGGTCACTCCTGGGAAGGTTCACCAGTGTTCCATGTGTTTTTCTCCATTAGTGAATAATAGTGAATCACTGTGGTTCTCTGGAGTCCCAAAGATTTAGAAATGACTTTATAACCTTTTCCACACTGATAGATGATCTTTGTTTTCTCATCTGTTTTTCAAAGGGCAGTCAACAAAATATTGGTATATTTTGTGTGCTTGGACTCTAATATTGCTAAAACCTTAGTAAAACTGCTTCTAATTGAATGGTCAGTGGAGGATAGTGTGTTTATTTTAGTGTGGTCACTCTGGCACCCCTAAAGCTCCACCTGAGACACGGTTCTTGGCTGTAGAGCGGCCGGCTGTGGCTCAGTAAACAGTGTGTGTTATCTACAGAGAGCGTCCGTAAGCTGGAGGTTCAGGGGTCAACATAAACATTGTTTTACTGAGAGTCATGCAGAAAGAGGTCAGCGATCATAAGCAGCCTCCTCTGAAACATGTTCTCAGTTCTCAGGGTCATAAACTGGAAAGTGCTTTTCTTAAACCAGGTGCTTCTGTTGTGAACTCTGCTGCCTGCTATGTATTCACAACATGTAGGAGATTTTTTATATTTAGATGTGCTAAATCTGACATTTAAAACATTAATATTGATTAAAGTGCCAAACAGCTACTTTCTATATAAAGTTGTAGTGGAATAAATGTTTCCTGAGCTGAGAATGAAGCCACTCCCCCCCCCCCATGTGTGTAATCCCACCCTGCAAAAGCATATGGCCAAATGCAAAACCAAGACCGTCCACAGATCCAAATATTAATAATATACAACTCAGGACAAAAATAAGAGAGCACTTAAGAATGATGAGTTTCTTTGATTTTACCAAATTGAAAACCTCTGGAATATAATCAAGAGGAAGATGGATGATCACAAGCCATCAAACCAAACTGAACTGCTTGAAATTTTGCACCAGGAGTGTAAAGCATAAAGTTATCCAAAAGCAGTGTGTAAGGCTGGTGGAGGAGAACATGATGCCAAGATGCATGAAAACTGTGATTAAAAACCAACAGGGTTATTCCACCAAATATTGATTTATGAACTCTTAAAAATTTATGAATATGAACTTGTTTTTTTCTTTGCATTATTTGAGATCTAAAAACTCTGCATGTTTTTTGTTATTTTAGCCATTTCTCATTTTCTGCAAATAAATGCTCTAAATGACAATATTTTTATTTGGAATTTGGGAGAAATGTTGTCTGTAGTTTATAGAATAAAACAACAATGTTCATTTTACTCAAACATAAACCTATAAATAGCAAAATCAGAGAAACTGATTCAGAAACTGAAATGGTCTATTACTTTTTCCAGAAGACACCAGAACTAAACACATGACAACTACCGATGCCATTCCAGAGAATCTCTATAGAGGAGAATACGTACTTAAAGTGAGTCCAACATGAACAGGTTCATATGAAGCAACTGAGCAAAGAGTTTATAAATGTCTGATCAGTTTTATACTGAAATATGCACTCATGTCGTCAACACAGAACTGTATCAAAGGTTTCAATACTACAGACATA
This sequence comes from Astyanax mexicanus, assembly GCF_023375975.1. NCBI lineage: Eukaryota > Metazoa > Chordata > Actinopteri > Characiformes > Acestrorhamphidae > Astyanax > Astyanax mexicanus. The sequence goes on from NC_064408.1 coordinate 119,570,899, forward strand.
TTTTTTTATCATTTTGAATTCCAGTTATACGCCTTTTAAACATGCTCTACCTGTATCTCCAGGATCAGCTCGACGACCAATCAGCTCACAGTTGCAGTAATGCTAGAGCTTTTTTAGTTTTTTTAGTAAAATACATTATTCTACGTTCTAAAATTAAAGAAATACTCAGAAAAAGTAGTTCATAATAAGTTTTTAGCTTTTAGCTCCGTTCAGTCCATTCATAGAGGACTCACTCACAGGCTCCCTCTAGAGTCATTTACTGATATAACAGGGGGAATGGTAGGGTGGTCAGACTCTCCATAAACAGCTCTGGTGTGTTTTGAACCCATGGTTCTCTCTTTCTGTGATCTCATTGGCTGTATGTAGCCGCTGCTCCTGACTCCTAGTCGCTGACTGAGTCAGATATTAAACATGTTGAATATTTACCGGGCGTCTGCGACTCGTCAGTGATCAGTGAGTGACGGCTCGGCGAGCGTCGCTGCCTGAAAAACTGGCCCAAAATCGTGTAGTGTGAACCTGCCATTATTGGCTTTTTTGAGTCTTTGAAACTGATGAAAGTGGTCTTTTCTAAACAGGAGTGATTCAGTCGTGACCTGGACGGAGAAAAGTTCATCAGAGATGAGGATGACACTCTCTGTCAGCCGCAGCCCCCCTTAAACCACCCCCAGGCAGTGGTCCACCCCAGAGACGCTGGAGTTAATGCGGCCCTGCAGGGTCATAAAAGGGTCTCATTATGTCAACTGTCCAGACACTGACCAACAGGCCTCATAACGGCCGTTTAAAGGGCAGCGGGGCGGTGGGCCGCGGCGTCAGGGGCGTCAAACGTGACCCGTCAAGCGACCCTGTGCCTTCAGGTTATGGGAGGCTGGTGCCACAGTGACTACACACACACACACTGACACATTGACACAGTGCACATAAAAACACACTTCCAGCCTGTATCCCAGCCTGTATTCCATCTTTCACTGGTCATTTCACACCACATGTTAATCTTTGTCTCACCTTATTGTTAATTAGTGTTTTTTATCTTCTGCTGAAGCCTCTGTATTTTTGATTCCTTCTCTCCTGCCCTCTGGAGGTTGTTTCTTATGATATTTACACAATTTCACAATGTTTCTGTTTGGTCTACTTATTTGACATCTGTTATTTAGTACACCAGTGATGACTTTCTTCTTTAGGACATTCCAAACAGTTGTTCTGGCAATGGACAATATTTTTGCAATGGCTCAAATATTGATTTTCATCTTCTTTCAGCTTCACATTTGCCTCATATCAGCTGCTTAAAATGCATCATCCTTGGTCTACTTGTTGGACATCTGTTAATTAGTACACCAGTGACAACTTTCTTCTTCAGAACATTCCATTCAGTTGTTCTAGCTATGGACAATATTTTTGCAATGGCTCAAATATTGATTTCCATCTTCTCTCAGCTGCACGGTTGCCTCATAACGGCCGTTTAAAAGGCATCAACTGCTGTGCTTTTCATTGGTCTGCCTGTTTGATATCTGTTACTTTGTACACCCGTGACGATTTTCTTCTTCAGGACATTGCATACCATTGTTTTGGCTATGACAAATATTTGTGCAATGGCTCTGATTAATTTTCTATTTTCTTTCAGCTGCACAGTTGCCTCAAAATGGCCGTTTAAAGAGCATCAACTGCTGCTTTCCTGGGTCTACTTGTTACTACTTGTTGGACATCTGTTATTTAGTACACCAGTGCCGACTTTCTTCTTCAGGGCATTCTATACCATTGTTTTGGCTATGGTCAATATTTTTGCAATGGTTCAAATATTGATTTCCATCTTCTCTCAGCTGCACAGTTGCCTCATAACGGCCATTTAAAAGGCATCAACTGCTGTGGTTTTCCTTGGTCTACTTGTTTGACACCTGTTACTTAGTACACCAGTGACGACTTTCTTCTTAAGGACATTCCAAACAGTTGTTCTGGCTATGGCAAATATTTTTGCAATGGCTCAACTATTGATTTCCATCTTCTCTCAGCTTCACGTGTAAAGAGCATCAACTGCTGTGGTTTTCCTTGGTCTTGTTGTTTTACATCAGTTACTTAGTACACCAGTGATGACTTTCTTCTTCAGGACATTTTATACGATTGTACTAATTGTACCATGGCCAATATATGACAGATTTTCCATCTTCTCTCAGCTTCACAGTTGCTTGCTTCACACCACAAAGACACACACACATACAGAAACCACAGGTCAGCATGCAGCGCAGACCCCCGTGACCGACCCCCAGTAATTAAGAGGATTAAACTCAACAGGGCCTCAGAGACGATAACAGGGGGCTGTGTGTGAAGTGAAGGACTCCGGTGGTCTTCCTCATTAAACCCTCACAGCTCTAACGCTCTGCGGTTCCTATTGTAGCCCCCCGCCTCCCCCCCATCAGAGGAATAAAACAAAACCAGTCACACGATGCTGATTTAGACTCTTGTGAAAAATGCAGTGATGGAAAATTACAGAGAAGCTGCTCAAAACAGGAATTACATACAGAAACAAAGCGAATTTAGATCAAATTTTCTGCTCAGTTTGAATAGAAGTGAATAGAATTGATTATATTTATTTATGTTTAAATATATAGGCAATATTAAACGCTTAGTCTTAAGGTTATTTATATCGCAGTGTATATTGACAAGAACTGCACAATATAAGGGTTACGATTCAAGATACTGTAAGCTAAACAATATGGTGCAATTGTTTAAATTTTAGAAAAGATATTGTCCTTAAGCTGTCAGTCTGCCTGCTCTGGACTCAAACTCCCAGCATGCACTCACACCAGACTTTCCTGACTAAGCAGATCACATGACATGACATGATACAATGTTCCTGCTCCCCCAAATACTGATTTGTTCCACCTGTCCTTACTAGTATATATATATATATATATATATATATATATATATATATATATATATATATATATATATATAACCCTTAGTTTGCTCTGTTCCCTGCTGAGTATGGATTCTAGTTTTCTAGGTCTTCTAAGACACATTTCCTTTGTCTTTATTTTATATTTCGTAAATTCTTTACTTTTTATGTGTCGATTTGTTTTTATGCTCTTTTAGAATTTTCATTAAAAAATCTGTTTGCATATATATTTTATTTATGTTTTACATTTTTTTTCTTATTATTTCAATTTTTAATTAAATGTTTTCAGTCCTTTCATAGTGTAAGTGCTCAGCAACGTTGTCAATAAGGGTGAAAATAAAGGTTGAATGATTGTTTATTGCCTTTATTGAAAACTTTTTTTGTATTTGCTTTCCTACTACTGATTTTTGCCTTGCCGCTTTTTATTGTTAATTTCTGTTGCCGAATCATTTTTGTATTTTTACTACTCTTTTGCCTTTGCTCTTTCTCTACTGGATTTACCATGTATGACCCTGTTTTGACTGACTCTCTGGTATGTTGTTTATATTTGCTGCTATATTGTTACTGACCCTTCCTGTCCCTAACTACTCCTGTAAGCCTTGCTCTTTATTAATAAACTGTGTGACTGATATCTGCGAGTGTCTGTCGTGTGTCTGGCCAGTGTGACACTTTGAAAAAACTAAAAACACTAAAAAAACAATGGAATCTAACCTTAAAATACATCACTGCTATCTAGTGGGTGGGTTTATTAAACACAGAACTATTTAAATGAACCCCTTCTGACACCAATCCTTACATGTAAACTACAGCTCTGGAAAAAAATAAGAGAGCACTTCAGTTTCTAAATCAGTTTCTCCGATTTTGCTATTTATAGGTTTATGTTTGAGTAAAATGAACATTGCTGTTTTATTCTATAAACTACAGACAACATTTCTCCCAAATTCCAAATATTTTTTTTTTAGTCATTTAGAGCATTTATTTGCAGAAAATGAGAAATGGCTGAAATAACAAAAAAGACTCAGAGCTTTCAGACCTCAAATAATGAGCAAAGAAAACAAGTTCATATTCATAAAGTTTTAAGAGTTCAAAAATCAATATTTGGTGGAATAACCCTGGTTTTTAATCACAGTTTTAAACATGCATCTTGGCATCATGTTCTCCTCCACCAGTCTTACACACTGCTTTTGGATAACTTTTTTAGCCTTACAGCTTCAGAGTAAAAGTAAAACAGCAAAGCTGTAGAGGTTTTGGTTGATTGATTACGTTAGCTGTGTGAAAGGGGGGAAATGGTTGAAGAATCAGGCATCGGAACGTCTCTTTTTCCGCTTTGGGAACGCCAGGCACTTGTCACGCAACAGAGACGCCGAAAAGGAACAGCAGGATCTAAAAACACGGGAACAAACCCCAATCACCTGATCTCTAGTCCTTACAAGCCCCGTCCACTTAGCCCGTGTTGTGGAGACGCCACAGGTGTTGATGGCCTTCAGCCTCCAGCATCCGAACTGACGAAAACCCAAACAAACAGCAGGACCTGTTACAGCAGGTACAGAGGAAACAGAGCCAGAGACCAGAGACAAGAGGACGACTCCCGAAGAAGAGACCGGACAATAGAGACATGTCAAACGCCCAGCTGCTAACATCTCCTGATGACACGCCACACTGCCTACTGTCTCTTCTTCAGGCCCCTTAGAGCGGAGGGGTGAGAAAAGACACAAGACCACCAGGACAAAGAGAAGTTAGTTATTTAATTAAGAACAAAACCCATCATCTCAAATAAGCTCTTCTAAATAAGGAATATATACATACAGCTCTGGAAATAAATAAGCCTCTTTTTTGCACCAGGAGTGTAAAGAGTAAAGTTATCCAAAAGCAGTGTGTAAGACTGGTGGAGGAGAAGAACATGATGCCAAGATGAATGAAAAAACTGTGATTAAAAACCAGGATTATTCCACCAAATTTTGATTTCTGAAGTCTTAAAACTTTATGAATATTAACATTATTTGAGGTCTGAAAGCTCTGCCCCTTTTTTTTTATTTCAGCCATTTCTCATTTTCTGCAAAAAAATGCTCTAAATTACAATATTTTTATTCAGAATTTGGGAGAAATGTTGTCTGTAGTTTATAGAATAAAACAACAATGATCATTTTACTCAAACATAAACCTATAAATAGCAAAATCAGAGAAACTGATTCAGAAACTGAAGTGCTCTCTTCATTTTTTCCAGCGCTGTATGTGGGGTGTTTAAACACTCTGAGGAACTTATACGATGGGTTGAGTGTAGAACCTAAGAAGTTGTCAAACTGCGATTTTTGTGTTAAATGTGGGCCCCTGATATGGATAAATACAAAATAAACAGAGTGCTGTACCAATTTTAAGTACTGAAATACGTTTTTAGTATCGGTATACCAATCAACACCAGTTTAAGAGGTATATGAGCTTAATTAGTCTGTAATTAGTGTGTGTGTGTGTGTGTGTGTGTGGTAGGTGAGTTTGTTTATCTGATTTTCCGCCAAAACCTTTCCCGAACAGCACAGTAGTTCTAGTAGTCCTGTCAGAATGGACGATAATGGCGCTAATGACCTAAAAGCATAAAAGCACTATCCAGATCTTCCTATCAGAGTCGGGTCTGTTAAAGTCAGAATAATCTCAAACCTGTCGGTTCTTAACGATTTAACACGACAGGATCTCAGTTTAGCACAGACTCACACAGACTTTCTCACAGAAACGTCAAGATAAAAACGGCTCTGTTTACTGGTATCGGTTAAGTGACGCTCCTCCTGCTTTTTTTTTTTTTTTGCTAAAAGTCTTGTCCTGATTAAAAGACCTGCTTAAGAACAACGTGTAGTTTCAGATTTCTCCTGATTGATTTCCCTCAGCCAGCTTGTGTAAATTAAATGTTCAGATGTTCAGTTCCGTCAGCAGCTCACCTGATTTACCACATTTACCAATTTACCAAACCAGGTGTTGATTAATATGATGAGAACTAGAAATGAAACTATATTAAATTCAGATGAGGAGGAGAGATTAGGAGATGTTTTAAGTAAAGAAAACAGGGCTGTAAAAGCTGTAACTGCTGTTTGTATTTATTGTAATGCTGCAATAATGTTTTACTGAGCTAATAAACACTGCACAGATAGGAAGCATTTTCTTTACTGAAATTCCCACAGGTGCCTAAAACTTTTGCACAATACTCTATGCCTCTATTTTTTAAAAGTTGTTTAATGTCTAAAATCTGATCTGATCTGCTTAAACTAGATTAAAATGTTGTTTTCATCAACCAAAACTATAATAAACTAATAATAACTAATAGAATAAGTTGTGATTAAAACTATTACACATTTTAGTCAAAAGACTAAGACTAAAACTAAATCAAAATCACCTGTCAAAATGAACACTTACCCAAGCATACACTGTTTGGTTTCAGGCACTTTTTAAGTCTGATTTGTTCGTATTTCTGGATCACAATCAGAAGGTTATTTATGACCGGGTTGTGAGCTCTATTTTTGGATTTCACAAGCTGCCACTTTTGAGACCTTGAGCAGAGACCTTAACCATCACTGCTCTACTGCAACTCTAAAGCTTGATACATCCGCCCCCATGTTTCACAGTTGGCAAAGTGTTATTTTAATGAAATATAGTTTTGACATCATCTGTTTAAAGCATACATTTCCAAATCCAAAACCAGCAAAAAAAACAGCATAAGACCAGCACAAACAAGCATATGCTGTGTTTTGAACACTGGTATACTGATCGGCTTTTAACACATAATCACCAGACCAGTATAAATCAGCACCATACCAGTATAAACCAACATGTGTTGTATTTTTAACACTGGTATGGTTGACGTGAAATTTCCGTTTCATTCTCACAAGAATCACAAGAGCTATAAATGAGTTCAGGCTGCGACTGGGCTTATCGCAGAGAATTGGGTCGAGCCATGATGAAAAACGTTGGTGTTATTCAGACACGATCAGGACTTTTGACTTTCTTCTGCTGCTTCAGCTGTGTTCATCTAATTGATTAGAAACACAATCAGCACCATACCAGTATAAACTGGTATAAAACCAGCATGTGTTGCATTTTTAACACTGGTATGGTAGTCTAACAGCTCACGTCCAGAGCCAAATCAGCACGAAACCATCATTAACCAAGGTTTGTCTTTTCTTAACACTGGTATACTGACCCATCATTACCACACCAAACAGTATAAATCAGCACCAGACCAGTATAAACCTTTATAAACCAGTAAATATTTTGTTTTTAACGCTGATATGCTCATTAACCATGCTCTGGATCTTCTGGACTGCAAATCACTGAAGTTCTCCTTATCAGGAACTCTTGAGCTCCAGTGCTTCAGGTTGCCAGATTGAAGCCTTGCTTTCAGACAGGTTTCTGGATAGAAGACAGAGGGTAGAAGGTTTGCAGTTATCAGGTGGGTCGTGCTGACCTATATATATATATATATATATATATATGTTCTCTAATCTCTCTAGATCCTTCTGTTTGCTTTACTGGAGTCTGTGTGTGTGTTAGCTGAAACTAGAGAAACACACCAGCCTCACACACTCCTTTTTTAATGACATCAGCATACAGATACACACACTTTCACACTTGGGGCCCATTTTTATCAATCTATAGTGCACCATTCAACTGAGGATCGTGCAGCTGGATTTAGGGCATGTCTGTGTGTCTTTGGTATCATGAGGGCACAAAAAAATACACCTTGGGCAGCTCAAATTGTGCAAAAGGCATGAGTGGGGGTTTACAAGTGCTGGGAGCACCTATAGGAATGGACTCTGATAATTGCCTGTTGTCAGGGTTTTAATCAGTCAGTGGAGCTCCTGTGTTTTCCACCACCAAAATATATAGAAACATGCCAGACATTTACCTGAAAACACCTCACTTCCAAAAACACCACGTTCATCAGTGTAGATTTATTCCTAAACTCTATAACTCTACTGTTGAAGGGGGGTAAGATAGCAAAGAGCATCTTATGCAAGGTATACGATAGGGCCCATAGTCTTTATCTTTCTAAATATAGCAAAGTTCTCACAGTCCTAAAGAAATGGTTACAGTGCTAATGCTACGAGGAACATGCTAATTTGAGCTCAAAAGAACAAGTTAGCTTTAGCAATATATTGTTAAATGTGTTAAAGTAACGCATTTAATCAGATTTATGTTTTACCCTTCAGTGTGGCTGCTACCAGTGTTTGTTCAATGTGTCAATATTTCTGGATGTTCTTCGAATGTTTTTATCAAAACATTCTGGGAAGATCACTTTTTCAATGTTTCCATAATGTTAGCGTTGATCTAGATGGGATGGTTGTGTAAAAAATGACTAATGTCTTTGTAACTGATGCACATATGCAAAAGCGCAGTGCTTCACAGGAAGTTTCAGTTTCATCCTTGTCAGAATCACAAAAGCTGTGAATAAATTCAGGCTGCAGCTTGACTTATCACAAATTATTTGCTGGATTCATGCTGAAAAACTTTTGCCAGCATTATTTGGATACAGTCAGGTTTTGATTTTTGATTTCCCTTAGATGGATCAGCAACATTCATCCAATTAATTAGGAACATTGAGTGACTGTGAAAAAAGCCTTCTAATATTATTGGAACACAAAAAATCAGCTTTTTTTACCTTGTTGTTCTGCCACTGAAACCCTCCCTCACTGCTGTTGGTCAAGTTGCATAAATTCCAAACTAGCCATTAGATATGTATCAGAATTCAATACCACATATTGAAATGACCCAAATCTGAATTGATAATGCCAGATTCACAGACACACAACGAAGTATTGGGTCACTTTTACATGCTGTGTGAACGTGTATAGTAGCCTTAGGAAGCCTGGAAACCTGGTAAGAAAACATAGAGATGTTGCTCCAGGATGTTATTTGGTCTGGGAGGAAGGTTGAGATTATACCCTGCTATTGTCTGTGGAAAAACACTACACTCAACGAAGTTACCCATCCCATAATTTAGTGTACCATCACATCATGGTTTCTACTACAACAGTGATCCACAGTGAACCGCAGTGAGGAGAAAAGCTGTATTTTCTCTTTCAGGATGTCTCCACATCCCTCACAGCCCCCAGTCTAAACAACACACCGGCCTGGCCTTCAGAGACACGGCAAACAACCCCAGCAGACACCGCCGCAGATTACCAGCCGTAAACACTGTGCCGGCTCCAGATGCCCACTCCAAACAAAAGGCAGCATGACTGGGTGAGCAGGGGACGGCCTCGGACGGCCGGGGTCAGAGGTCGGGGGGAGGTAAAGAAAAAATAAACTCAGGTAAATAAAGTAAACTGAGTTTATTTACAGTTTCTTAACCTTTAGTCTAAGTTTTATTAGCGTCTGTTTGTGGACACCCCTTCTAATGAATGCATGTAGCTACTCTACTGCTAAGTTGCACCCATTGCTGACACAGATGTGCACATGCACACCACACAAAAGATCTCTCTGTTGCTGAAAAGCATGCTGGGAAGCGCCTAAGTAAACAAAACTGTAATTCTTAAAAACAACATTTAAGTTAAACGAGTGCTGGATGTTAATCTACACAGATTTCTTTCCTGAAAAACTGTTTATTTGGGTGAGTAAAGCTCTTCTGTTTATTTACAGTAAACTTAAAATTCCAGTATTTTGTCCAAGGGCGCTACTCAGCTACAGTTAGCAGCATAGCCATCTGTGGTTAGCAGTGCTAGTCAGCCTTGGTTAGCCAGGCAACTGAGCTGCGGTTAGCAGCATAGCTAGCCCCGGTTAGCAGCACTACACAGCCCCGGTTAGCAGGATAGCCAGCTGCGGTTAGCAGCGCTACTCATCTCTGGTTGGCAGCATAGCCATCCGCTGTTAGCAGCCCTACTCAGCTCTGGTTAGCAGTGTAGCCAGCCCTAGTTAGCAGTGCTACTCAGCCACGGTTAGCAGTGCTAGCCAGCCGTGGTTAGCTAGGCTACTGAGCCATGGTTGGCAGCATAGCCAGCAGCGCTAGCCAGCTGTGGTTAGCAGTGCTAATTCCCTAATAATCTTTAATTCATTGGAATAGCTTTACTTCTCCTTACAACCTGACTGGTAGAATTTAAACATAAAGTGCACTGGATTATAAGGCACACTGATAATTTTTGGGACAATTTAGGAATTTTGGGTGTGCCTTATAGTAGAAAAAAATATGGTAGATATTTAAAAAATCATCATACTTCGAAGAGATTTGTGGCTGATTCTGAGCACAGATGGGTTTGTGCAGATGAAGGCAAAATAAGGAAGTTTTCGGTCAGACAAATTGATGGATGGCCGCCATGTCCCAACAAGGCTGCAATGTCAGCGAGGAGGGGGCGGAGTCATGTTTTGGGCCGGAATCATGGGGTGAGAGCTGGAAGCCTTATATAGAATATATAGAATATATAGAGTTTCTGACTGACCTCTTTCTTCCATGGTACAAATAGAAGAACTGTGACTTCCAGAGCAATATCATCTTCTTGCATGGCAATCCACCATCTCATGCTGCAAAGAGAAAATCATGATGTGACCACCATCTTCCCCTGACCTCAACCCTATAGAGAACCTTTGGCGTATCATCAAGCTAAAGATTTATAAGGGTTAGAGGCAGTTCACATCAAAACAGAAGCTCTGGAAGGCGAATCTGACATCAATCAAAGAAATTCTATTATAAGGCACACTATTAATAAATGTCTATTTTCATGCATAAAGCACACCATTTTATAAGGCACATTATTTTTAAAGTTAAACGAGTGCTGGATGTTAATCTACACAGATTTCTCTCCTGAGTAAAGCACTTCTGTTTATTTACAATAAGCTTAGATTTCCAGATTTCCACCGATGCCACCCGACAGCACTACACAATGAGGAACCCTGAGTGTTCTGGTAAGCCAGGGTGATATTAGCTAGCGGTTCGTCCCACATAGCTTGTTTTAACACGGTAAATGAAAAGCTTACAGTCCGATATACTCATCTCTGAACGGCCAAAGAGCTAACTAGCGCGATTAGAGAGTAATGCTAACGCTGTTCCACCAGTGCTAGCCAGTGTCAGCAGCAAGGTCCAGTCTGATATACTCGGCTCTGAATGGTATAACTAGCACAGAGCTAACTAGCACGGTTAGTGGGTAAAGCTAATGCGGCTTCAGCAGTGCTAGCAGGGGTTAGGATCAGGCTACAGTCTGATAATACTCATCTTTGGACAGACGAAGCGCTAGTGCTTGGTGCTGTTAACAGCTAATGCTAATACTGCTCCAGTATCAAGTCTCTGTGCTGAAAAATATAGCATATAAATAAATTTGAGTTGAATTGAATTGAATTGTTAAGATGTTTTTGACTGAAATAGATCATTTGGAACAGTGCATTTTGAGTTTTTTTATTAAAAAAATAAAATTCTGTCATCATTAGGAGGTTTGCTAAATAAAAAAAAAAGTATTAATGGATTTAAAATTCTAGATTCTCATTTGCATTAGCTATTTAGGAAAATTTGAGAAGGTAACATAAACACAAGCACTCCATGAAACACTGGCAGTTGATTCTGAGGAATGTTCTGAAATCTCCATTGAACACAGTTGAAAGTCTTGAGCACAGATAACACAAACTGAGCCCCAGCAGATAAGTTTCGGTTTCTAAATGAGCAGCAGAAAGCTGGAGCGGTCAGTGAATGTAGACTCGGAAAGTCCAGACTGTTAACTGATGGGCTTTCAGTCCAGTTCTGATAAGTCGTTCAGCTCTGAGTCAGCGTGAGTAAACACCACATGCTTCAGCCTGTTTCTGTTTTATGGGTCAACTGAAGAGAATAAAAGAGGTCAGGAGGTCAGACTGCAGAGGCTCTGTCTATTTCTTTTCCTCGCTTCCTCCAACAACACCTTCTTCTGTCTCTCTGAAGTCCCTGCCATGATGGTCTTATCAACTGTCTGTATAGAGATGCACCTCTAAATCATTGAATTTATTTTAATTGTTAAATCCAACGCTCTACTGGTTAATAAGACACCTGCTGTTAGAACTGCAAAGGGGGACTGACTACACACTAATGCTTATGGGTTTAGAATGGGATGACATAATAATAAGCTCATGTAGGTTTAGTGTGTATATATATATATTTTTTAGTTCATTTTAGTCCAACTCCACATTAATGATCAATATTACAATAGAATGACATAAAAGCTTCTGTACATGTAAAAAAATGGGGTCAACTCCTGTGGATTTAGGGGGTCAGTGTCCTTATACTTTTGTCCAAACCTGCTGTGTAGGAGTTCCAATACTTTTGTCCATATAGTGTAGCTGAAAAGGGAGACTAACTCTAAACTAATATCTATGGGTTTCGAATAGCTTTTCTACATGTCATATTTAGATTTCCCGATATTTTTATCCATGTAGTGTTGCTGAAAAGAGGGACCAACTGCATATAAATGTACACTCACCGGCCACTTTATTAGGTACACCTGTCCAACTGCTCAGTAACGCAAATGTCGGATCAGCCAATCACATGGCAGCAACTCTGTGCATTTAGGCATTTAGGCATGTAGACATGGCCAAGACAATCTGCTGCAGTTCAAACCATCAGAGCATCAGAATGGAGAAGAAAGGTGATTTAAGTGATTTTGAACATGGCATGGTTGTTGGTGCCAGTATTTCAGAAACTGCTGATCTACTGGGATTTTCACCCACAACCATCTCTAGGGTTTACAGAGAATGATCAGAAAAAGAGAAAATTATCCAGTGAGCTTCCGATCTGTGGGAGCATATGCCTTGTTGATGGCAGAGGTCAGAGAACATTGTCCAGACTGTTTTACAGAAGATAGAACGGCAACAGTAACTCAAATAACCACTCGTTACAACCGAGGTCTGCAGAAGAAGAGCATCTCTGAACATCAGCACAACACGTCCAACCTTGAGGAGGATGAGGATGAGCTACAGCAGCAGAAGAAACACCGGGTGCAGCTCCTGCAGATAAGAACATCATGGATGTGTGATGCTGCGTGATGCTCTCATGTTAATATGGTTTAGATTCTCTGAGGAATGTTTCCAGTACCTTGTTAAATATGTGCCACTAAAGATTAAGGTAGATTCTGTAGGTGCAATGTGTAGGTGTCCCAATACTTTTGTCCATATAGTATATCTAAAAAGGGGTACCAACTCCAATCTAATTGTTTTAAATAGAATTATATACAACAAGCTCCAAATCTTTGTCCAAATCTGCTGTTAGAGGCACCAAGGGGGACCGACTACACATTAACAATTTAGATCTATGGGATTAAGCTTCTGTAGGTGTACCTGTGTAGGTGTCCCAAAACGTTTGTCCATATAGTACAGCTGAAAAGGTGGACTGACTACAAACTGATGCGTATGGGTTTTGTCCAAACCTGCTGTTAGAGCCACCAATGGGGACCAACTACACCTTAACAACTATGGAAACCTCCTGTTAGTGTAATGTTTTGGCGTCCAGATACTTTTGTCCATATAGTATAGTTGAAAGGGGGACGACTGGATAATAGTGATTCTTTGGTCAGAAACTGACCAATAAAAAATGTTGTAAGGAGTTATAGGAGTTGTGGGTCTGATGGGCCCTCATGTTCAGATGTTCATGATTCTCACAAGAGCATTGTCTTGCTGCAGATGCTGGTGCAGGACTGTTACGAGGCTCAGGGCTTTACAGGGCGTGTGATGAGCTTCTTTGGTGTGCTAATAGCCACGGTCAATGAGAGGCTCATCAAAGACTCATCAAAGACAAGAGCAAATGGTGTCGACGTCCAGCTAGGAGCCCTGAGCTACTGTCAGTTCCCACCTTGAAGGTGCCATTAATCTTCAGGCACACTCAGTCAGAAGTAAGTGTATGTGTGTGTGTGTGGTGGGAAAGTGTGTGTCCTTGTCTTTTGTATTTTGTGTTGTGACAATAACATTTACTTTTTTGGTAGGTGTAATATTTAAGCATCCCATTACTTTTGTCCATATAGTATAGCTGAAAAAGGGGACCGACTCCAAACTGATGTCTGTGGTTTTAGAATAGGATGACATATAAGAAGCTCCTAAAGGTGCAACTTTGATGTAGGTGGTACTTTGAAGAACTGTTGTTCTTCCTTTCCTATTGTGGTCCTGATGAGAGCCAGTTCCATCATTGACTGACCTTCATTTCTTAAAGTATTTCTTTCTTTACTTAGTAGAGTAGTTGTTGCTTCTCATAATCTGGATTAGAACATTACTCAAATATTCACTATTCACTGTATACCTGTAACTCTACCTCTTCACTACTTTACTTTAACTGATGCTCTCAAACACTTTATTCAGAGACCAGAAATTCAAGTAATTAACTCTTGATGAGTTCAGCACAGCTGTTAACTGAAAGCCTGAATTCCAAGTGACTCTACCTCATAAAGCTGACTGAGAATTCAGCCTTCTGTCACAATGGGGGTGACCCAGGCAGGGTGACGAGGAAAGCGGACACAAGTGCAGGTAAGGGCTAAATAAATAATAATTTAATAAATAAATAACAAATAAACAAGGAACAAGTAAACACGTAACAAAGATAAACCAAAAACCAATAACCAAAATAAACAGTGAAACAAAATCACATAAACCTAAACAAACAAGAGATACTAGAAATAAACTAACCAAACAGGGCAGGGAAATATATATAAGGGAACAAACTAATAAACACAAAGCAGGGGTATATACAAGGAACTAGGGAACACGGAAATAAACAAGAAACTAGAAATATTAAACAAGAGATGAACACAGAAACTAAGGCGCGAGGAACAGAGGCTATGAAACATAAAGAGAGACAAACGACAGGGGAAGGTGCAAAGACCGACGGAGACAAAGTGGCAGAGGAGGGCTATTTAAAGAAACAGGAAACGCACTATAATTGGAAACACCTGGGGAAGGGGCGGAGCTACAAATGAGACAAGTGGTGGAAAGGTACTGAGACAGAACACAGGGGCACAGGTCACGTGGGACACACACAGAGACATGAGACAGGGCTAAGACCTGACAGAAGCCTCCCCCTAAATGCGCAGCTCCTGAGGCGCGGAAAAACGAACCCCGGGGGTTGGCGGCAGGGAGAGGCCGGGGAAAACAAGAGACGAGACCGGGGACTGACATGGAGACTGGACGGGGAACAGAGACTGGAAAGGAGACTGGACAGGGCTACGAGACTGAACAGGGAACCGGACAGGGGACAGAGACTGGACAGGGAACTGGACGAAGGGTTGGACAGGTGACGGGACCGAAGACTGGACACTAGACTGGACAGGGGACGGAGACTGGACGGGACCGGACATAGGAACAGGGACGAGAACATCAACGGGGACAGACATGAACACAGTGACAGGGACAGGCACGGAGAAACCACCAGGGACAGGAACCGGAACAAACACAGACACGGGGACCAAGACAGGGAGAGACAGGGGCACAAAAAACATAGGTGGGTGCCCAGGACTGGCAAAAGTCTGTGTGGTAGTCCAAGGAGCCAGCCTGGGCACAGTTATGGAGTGAAAGTCCGGGGGCCTCGGTGCCTGCCTGGGTAAACGGGCCCTGGGGCCAAACAAAGTTCTGGGAGCAGGAACCGGTGGGGTAGTGACTCTGGCAGTGGGTGCTGACATGGAGGCTTGAACAGCTGGAGCAGACTTGAAGGCTTGAAATGCTGGAGCAGACACGGAGGCTTGAACAGCTTCAGCAGACACGGAGGCTTGAACAGCTTCAGCAGACACGGAGGCTTGAGCAGCTTCAGCAGACAGGGAGGCTTGAAATGCTGGAGCAGACACGGAGGCTTGAGCAGCTTCAGCAGACACGGAGGCTTGAGCAGCTTCAGCAGACACGGAGGCTGGAGCAGCTTCAGCAGACACGGAGGCTTGAAAAGTGTCAGCAGACACGGAGGCTTGAGCAGCATCAGCAGACACGGAGGCTTGAGCAGCTTCAGCAGACACGGAGGCTGGAGCAGCTTCAGCAGACACGGAGGCTTGAGCAGCTTCAGCAGACACGGAGGCTGGAGCAGCTTCAGCAGACACGGAGGCTTGAAAAGCACGCACCGCAGCATAAGTAGAGTCTAGAGTGGCAGGAGTCCGGGGGCGTGGCTCAGCAGCCGAAGATGCCTCGTAGGTGGGCGTGTCCGCCGAGTGAGTTTCGAAGCTGGGCGTGTGGAGATCAGGTAATGCAGCTGTGAGGACTGAAGCCGCGGGTGAAACAAAACCCCGGACTGGATCTGCAGCCTCGCCGGTAGAGTCAAGCGCGGGGCCGCCGATAAAGTCCAGTGTGGAGAGAGTCCCAGAGCACGGCTGAGCGGCCGCGGAGATAGTCCCGGAGAGAGGCTGGATTGCAGCGGCGGAATCCAGCTCTGCAGCCGCCATGAAAGCCAGCTCCTCAGTCTGAGGTGCTGGCGCTGCAGCTGTGGGGCTCAAAGCTGCGGTTGCCGCAAAAACCCGGACTGGATTATTACTCTCTCCGGCAGAGTCAAGCGCGGGGAGAGTCTCTAGTTGCGGCTGGCTCGCCAGGTGGGAGGTCCTGTAGCGTGGTTCGGCTGCTACAGCGGAAATCACGGAGCGCGGTTCGGCAGCAACCACGGACAACACGGGGCGCGGTTCGACTGCCACCGCGGAGAACACGGGGCGTGGTTTCACAGCCGTCGCGGACTTCCCGGAGCGTGGCGTCCCGGCCGCGAGCTTCACGGAGCGCGCCGTCTCGGCCGCGAGAGTCACGGAGCGCGGCTCGGCCGCGGGCTTCATGGAGCGCGGCGGCTTGGCCGCGAGAGTCACAGAGCGCGGCAGCTCGGCCGCGAGAGTCACGGGAGTTGGGATGGCCTTAGGAGCTGTGCGGACGAGAGCCAGGTAGAGCACCGCCCCTGGAGGGAACGGTAACGGAGCACCCCGGTGCGGGGTAGAGCTCCTCCTCTTCTTCGGAGCTGCTGGGAGCGCACCCGAGAAAGTCCCATGGGTCACGCTTGACCCGCCTCTGGTCCTCGTAGGCTCTGCGCAGTCCAGGGTGAGGACCGAGGCTCACCGCGCCAACCCTTATCGCCCCCCCCCCCAAGAAAATCCTCCCCGAAAAAGGGGTCTTTTTCCGGCTGGCGGGACCCCTTAGAACGCTTACCCCGAGGCCTGCGGCGTCCATGAGGCCTCGAGGTTTCCTGCGCCGGGATCCCGCCTGGAGTACGGCAAATCGCCATCCTGCTGCCAGTCCAGGCAGAACCTGCTGTGTCCATGTTTGGGTCGGTCTTTCTGTCACAATGGGGGTGACCCAGGCAGGGTGACGAGGAAAGCGGACACAAGTGCAGGTAAGGGCTAAATAAATAATAATTTAATAAATAAATAACAAATAAACAAGGAACAAGTAAACACGTAACAAAGATAAACCAAAAACCAATAACCAAAATAAACAGTGAAACAAAATCACATAAACCTAAACAAACAAGAGATACTAGAAATAAACTAACCAAACAGGGCAGGGAAATATATATATAAGGGAACAAACTAATAAACACAAAGCAGGGGTATATACAAGGAACTAGGGAACACGGAAATAAACAAGAAACTAGAAATATTAAACAAGAGATGAACACAGAAACTAAGGCGCGAGGAACAGAGGCTATGAAACATAAAGAGAGACAAACGACAGGGGAAGGTGCAAAGACCGACGGAGACAAAGTGGCAGACGGGGGCTATTTAAAGAAACAGGAAACACACTATAATTGGAAACACCTGGGGAAGGGGCGGAGCTACAAATGAGACAACTGGTGGAAAGGTACTAAGACAGAACACAGGGGCACAGGTCACGTGGGACACACACAGAGACATGAGACAGGGCTAAGACCTGACACCTTCTACTACTACTACTAATAATAATAATGATAATTATAATAATAATAATGCTGTTTTCTGTCTGCAATGCAAACTAAGGAACACTAATATTATAACATATAATCTATATTAACATTAAATCCAATGAACTAAAATAAGTTTTATGTTCAAAAATATATTTTATATTTTTTATGGATTAAAAGCCTGTGCTTAACATTTTATTTTAGATTTGATTTTGACCATTTTGTTCACAAGCCATCCTTAAAATAAAAACACTAAAATAAACATGAGAAAAAGTGTTCTAAATTACATTAAATTAGTAAAAATTAGCTCCTTTAATTTGCCTCTTTGGCTCTAGTGGTGTTTTTTTTTCAGTGCAGTGGGTGGGGCTAAGATATTGTTTTACTGTCTTAAAAAACTCAATTAGTGTTATGTGCAACAAACAATATGAAAAAAAGAAACTATATGATGCCCACTGTAATGGATGCAGGGTCTGAAAGGATTAAATAATTCATATGTTTTTTTTCATAGTCTGGAGTACATGAGTATTAATCTACAATGCAGAACATTTTAGAATAATGATAAAAAAAAAACTCTGAAAAACGGTATGTCTTAAATTACTAGTCCTGTACATCTGAGGACACTCATAGCTTGTCTAGTATATGTAGTAGAGATGTTTTACCATTAGAATAGGACTCCACACATTAACCTACTGGCACCATGCCTAATGCCAGGCATGGACTAGAGGGGTTAAAAAGTCCCCCGGTTTTAGGATACTTTTGTTGCTTAATGCAATAAAATCTACACAATTTTGCAATGTGAGCTAAATAATCTAATCAAAATTCTTTCTTTCCTGGACAGTAGAGAAAGTTCTACAAAAACCCCAACAAAACAGGATACACTCTACTTATTACCTTTTATTTTACTTTATGCAGGTGTATAGTATAATAGCGCTTTTTGTACATAAAGCCACACTGATGGTCACACTCTGTTTTACCACAGCTAGTTCCGACCCAGCAATGTGATTGGCTGAGAGGCATTCTATAAGTACCGTTATCAGCCGGTAATGCACTTTAACCGAAGCTCTCCATGTATTACTCCGCCACATAAAGGTAACCAAACAGATCGTATTTTCTCCTCCTCTTTAACTCAAAACCTTTAAATAAACAGTGACAATGGAACTGTGGTATAATCACAATAATACGCATTTGAGGTTCGAGCTATAACATGTAATATTGGCACTGCTGTGCTGATCTACGGCACTTGCCCTCATGCCTACGAGTGCCAATATTACACGTTATAGCACTCCCTCTTTTGTATTATTGCTTTAATATTTGTTTGGACCACATTTAGCTTTGATTGCTGCACACATTCACTGTGGTATTGTTTCAATAAGCTTCTGCAGTGTCACAAGATTTATTTCAATCCAGAGTTGCTGGATTATTTTTTTACCAAGATCTTGCAGCAGCATTGATGATGGTAGAGTCTGACCACTGCACAAAGCAGCTCTTCTCCATCCAGCACATCCCAAAGATTCTCAATGAGGTTAAGGTCTGGACTCTGTGGAGAACTCTCTCAATGTTTGAAAATGATAAATGATGATCTCATGCTCCCTGAACCCTGAACTCTTTCACAATTCCAGCTCCATGAATCCTGACATTGTCTTATCTTGGAATATGTCTGTGATCATCAGGGAAGAAATATAAAATCCATTGATGGAATAAGCTGGTCTATATTCAGTATATTCAGGGAGTCAGCTGACCTCATTCTTTCAGCACATACTGTTGCTGAACCTAAACCTGCAGACCAACTGCAGCTTTACCCCACATCATTTACTTAGTGAGTTTAATTTATTTTTTGGACAGGCAGTGTAGAATATGAGCCGTTGGCAGGCCTGTCGCTCCTGAACGTGAGGGTAGGCGTAGCGCCTGGGATTAGCACTGTGAGCTAACAGGGCTCTGGAGCAGCTGCCCTGCTCCACCAGCCACGTGTGGATTTCCTCACCTGCTCTGGAGGGTTCCAGCATCGTGGGGTGGCGTAAGGGCTGGCGTTTAACAGCATGTCAAATCACCCAGATATCCCCCAGGGGAGACGCAGACATTGGTCAGGACCCCTCAGGTTCAGAACATGGTGGGCTACAGGAAATGCGGGTCTGCGGGGCAGGGGTCAGCGGGATCAGGGTCGCGGGGTGTTGGGTTTCTGCTCGCAGATGTGTTTCAGCAGTGGTCCAGAAGGCTGAATATTATTAGTATATACCCATCATGTACATCCAATTTTGTTTTGCATTAGTTTTGCATCCCATGACTTTTGCCAGACAATGGAAGTTTATTGTTAAGAATATTTCCTTGGTTTATAAACGTGTTCATTGGCTGGTTCGTGGTCTATTCTGATAGCCAGCAGCTGTTAAATAGTGTTATTTGCAACAAAACATTTTAAATTAAAGAAAATCATAATGTCCATTGTAATGGATGCATCCATATGTTCCAGCTTTAGACATTTTTAAAAATATATATTTCCAAAATTCAGTTTATCTCCATTGCTTTAATTGGTGTCCAACAGGACAATGCTCATCCTCACACTGCTGTCTCCTCAAGAGCTTACCTTAAAGAAAATACAATACACACAATTATTTATTCTTTATTTAACCAAGCAAGATTAAATTACTGTACCAAACAAGGTAAATGCAGCGTATTAGAGCTGTAAGTGTTTTTGCAAATCTAGTTGAGACCTATAGTTTAGATAGTTAATAAGCAGGTTTAGCAGATGTAGACCTTAGTAACATACAATATACCATAGCTACCACCTAACAGAACCACCAGCCCAGAAGTGTGTTTTTCTCTATGGAAGGGCTTTGATGTTCCCATCAAGCAGGAAACACACATTTGTACACAGTAGTGAGTTAGTGTGTGTGTGTGTGTGTGTGTGCTTGTCCGGTCACAGTGACGAGAGAGAGAGAATGAGGGAAACAGGTGTTAGAAACATCTCCACCAACCCCCCTTCCATCACCCCTCACCCTCATTCACACTCGCTCTCCATCTGCAGGTTGACATGTTGACTTTTCACTCTGGTTTAACCAAGAGCGGGAGTTTTTCCAACATTTCTCAACAGTTTTTGATTCAACTTAAATGTGTCCTTCCACTAAAATCCACTTTTTTTCTTCTTCCTTGTGAAATACTACAGGTCTCTCTGAGTCTCTCTCTTCCTCAATCTCCATTGTCTGCAGTAACTAGTAAAAGAAAATCCTCAGAAATACGAGTTGATCAGGAAAAGCACCGTGTCTACATCAACTCGTGAATTAGTATTCATGGCTCTGCTGAAGCCGGGCAGCTATGCCTTCTCGTCAGATAGGAGCTAAACAACAGCGCTGAGAACAACACGGCAGTTTGTTCCTGTGTTATTTGTGCGAATAACACATCAGTGTTAGTTATATGCTTTACCCAGTAATTCAGAGCTAAGGAACAAATGGTTAGAATTTGTCTATGGAGGAACACCACCAGCCAAGTACAATTAAGATAGGTAGTTTGATAGGTATGTTTGGAACAGTTCTGTTTATACTAGTTTTAAGTAAAAATCCACACTTTCTGTTTACATAGGATCTCCGGTGGATTTCACGTTTTACAGAGACTTTAAGACTAGATCAGTGGCTGAACTGCACTTCAGCAAGGCATTACACATGTTGTAAAGTAACTCCAGATCATCACTTCAGCAATTGGGCAGTGTGTCGCATCAATACTCAAACCTGACTGCTCTCGGATCTCAAATAAAACTTGGATTCA
Organism: Astyanax mexicanus; assembly: GCF_023375975.1. Taxonomy (NCBI): domain Eukaryota; kingdom Metazoa; phylum Chordata; class Actinopteri; order Characiformes; family Acestrorhamphidae; genus Astyanax; species Astyanax mexicanus. The sequence continues at coordinate 119,592,345 of NC_064408.1, forward strand.
TCACTAAAGACAATACGGTTCCAGCCTGTAGCAGCCCAGGTTTCTATTTAATGACATCACTGCCTATATGTTGGGCAAATCATTAAAATAGTTCAATAATGCACCCCTCATAGTGCATTTTTTCACTTGTACCGTATTTTTTGCACTTTAAGGTGCACTTAAAATCATTTAATTTTCCCAAAAAATATAATATAATATAATCCGGTGCTCCTTATGTATGAATTATGTATGTATGGAGCAGTAAATGCACTCCACTATAGTACAGAGTTATACGGGAGTTTCAGTTTAGTTCTCCAGCACCAAGGCTGGAACAATATTAGCATTAGCCGCTAACAACACTAAGGGCTAGCTCATTCGCCATTCAGAAATGAGCGGTTTCAGCCTGTAGCCTGCTGCTAACGCTGGCTTGGACTACCAGAGCAGCATTAGCATTAGCTGCTAACCACGCTAAGTGCTAGCTCTTTTGCTGTTCAGAGGTGAGTATTATCTGACTGTAGCCTGCTGCTAACTTACCCCAGCTAGCACTGCTGGAGCAGCATTAGCATTAGCTTCTAACCACACTAATTGCTAGCTCTTTAGCAGTTCAGAGGTGAGTTTTATCAGCCTGTAGCCTGCTGCTAGCCCTGGCTAGCACTGCCGAAGCAGCATTAGCATTAGCTGCTAACCGCACTAATTGCTAGCTCTTTAGCTGTTCAGAGGTGAGTTTTATCAGCCTGTAGCCACGCAAAGCATTAGCTCTTTTGTCCTACAGAGATGAGTGTTATCGGACTGTAGACTGCTGCTAACCCTGGCTAGCACTGCTGAAGAAGCATTAGCATTAGCTGCTAGCCATGCTAAGCACTAGCTCTTTTGTTGTACAGAGATGAGAGTTATCGGACTGTAGACTGCTGCTAATACAACAAGAATACAGTTTCTGTGTTCAAGACCAGCATGTATAGCTGCACAGTGTGAAGCAGCTTTTTTTAAAAAAAGCATTGCTTTCAAACACAGTGTTTTCAGTGGGTAAAGCAGCGTCCACACATTTGTGTCGGTAAGTGTTAAGTGTGAAAACACTAAATGCATGGAGCAGCAGAAGCAGAGACAGCATTTATTATTAGCTAGTAGTGATTAACTCTGTAATAGATACATCAGGTAAAACTGCACCTGAACAGCCGTTTAGCTTAAATATGATGAGAATATTTTAGATTTTGGTCTAGGGGTGTGACGAGATCTCGTGGCACGAATACTGGAAATACTGTAAGTAAATCCTACACGTGACTGTTTCATAGGCAGTTGTACTAATCCCTTAGCTCTGTACTGTATTTAAAAACGTGTTTGCACTTCAAGTTTGCACTTCAAGCATATAGTTATGGTTATGAATAGTTAAATTACAAGAGATTTAGGAGAAAAAAAATATAAACCCTAGTCTTAATATGACTGGTTGTGGTTTGTACTTATTGTATGCATGTTCTTATCTCTATTAATTATAGAATCAATATTTGAGAGAAACCAGTCTGTTAAGTGTGCGTTGTATGATTTTGTCAAATAAAACTCTAGTTTTCAAGCCATTTTTAATTTTTGACGTTTTCTTTTAAATTTTTTGTTTAAATCTTGTCTCGTCTTGTTCTCATGAACCCAGTATCGTGTCTCGTCTTGTCTCGTAATATTAGTGTCTCGTCACACCCCTAGTTGGGTCCTATGGAGAGCGGATCACGTTCTCACCACAAACAAACCCGTTCTGGAGTTTGTACAACAAATTAAATGCAAATTAAAAACCCTGACAGCAGTCAACAGACAGTCGCCCAATCCTTTACACCCAAACTCGTTAAAAACACAAATAAACACACTGCAGAGCGCAAACCAGGCTTTTAACTCAACAATAAACAGAATAAAGAATAAAATAACATTGCTGTTCCCTTAAATGAGCTGCTGGTGGATCTTCACAGTGTGAACACACAGGCCAGTATCAGTCTCTGCTGAGACGCACAAAGCAAAGCGCCACACTGTTAAGATACGAATGCGCCAGAGCTCATCTGGTTCTTAAAGGGAATGACAACTGGCTCACTGATTGGTTAATTTCACGTTACGGCCACATTTAATCACAACCAGGATTAATTAAGAGAACTACTGTAGTACATGTCTTTTGCATGTTTTGAACTGTGCAAAGCGTATTTTTTCAAACACACAGCTGCACAATATGGCCGGTGGGTACCACTTTAAAATACCTTCATAAAGGGTTTATAAATGGTTTACAATTAGTTTATTAATGGTTACTAAATAGGTTGTAAATGCCTTAAACATCATTAATAATCAGTTATAACACATGATTAGAAAGGGCAACAATATAGATGGCTGTGGGTTCACTATTTGGCAAACGACAATTCATTGTTGCCCTTTCTATGTATGTGTTATAACTGATTATTAATGATTTTTAAGGCATTTACAACCTAATTATTAACCATTAATAAACTAATTGTAAACAATTTATAAACCCTTTATAAAGGTAGTCTTATTTTAAAGTGGTAACTACCCCTGCGCTATAGATCACTAAAATAGTGTCTAATCAGACCTCACCTGTAATCATTTAAATATTTCGTGTGTGTGTGCGCGTGTGCGCGAGATTGCAGTGCTTTCCAACTTTGTTTGAAGTAAACTGAATGCACTATTTTCCTTTCAGCGCACACACACACACACACACACACACACACACACACACACCTCTCCTTTTCACTTGAACTCCCCCCACCCCTTTTATTCTTCCCATCTACTACTACCTGCCCCCAACCTTTCCTCACACTTTACCTGCCCCCCCAACACAAGCTCAGCTCAGCTAAGCACACACACACGCACACACGTGCACGCACACTCCCCCTCGTGCTCTTGTGGGCCGGTCCTTTCCCAGCAGCAGCAGCAGCAGCAGGAGCAGCAGTGTGGCTGGAGCTGAGCTGGAGCGCAGAGCTCGCGAGCGCTGCTCGAGCTCAGAGACACGCACGAGACCACCGGACTGAACACACACACACACACACACACACACACTGGACGGAACTTCTGTACTGGACTGAAGGAGAGACAGAGAAAGAGAGAGAGAGGAAAGAGCTACTGGAAACACTGGGAGAACTGGTGAGTTTACCATTTAAAACTTCATACTGGAGCTCCAGCTTCAGCTGTCAGCTGCTTTACTGTGCTAGTCCTGGACTAAATCTCTTAAATTCAGAATACTGTTCAGATCAAGACTAATATCGGGCTTAATTCAGGTTTATTAAGACTACAACTCTGATTCGTTTCTTATTTAACCTAATTTAAACCAGTTTAATCAATAAATACTGGTTAAATACAAAATAAAAACGTTGTTTTAATGCATTTGAGCTGTAACTGAATGGATTAATGCAGACAATATATATATATATATATATATATATATATATATATATATATATATATATATATAAAGCTCTGGAAAACAATAAGAGACCACTTGAGTTTTCAATGATGAGTTTCTTTGATTTTACCAAATTCAAAACCTCTGAAATACAAAAAAACCATCAAACCAAGCTGAACTGCTTGAATTTTTGCACCAGGAGTGTAAAGTAAAAGTTATCCAAAAGCAGTGTGTAAGACTGTTGGAGGAGAACATGATGCCAAGATGCATGAAAAAAACAAAATAAAAAAAAAACAGGGTTATTCCACCAAATATTGATTTCTGAACTCTTAAATCTTTATGAATATGAACTTGTTTTCTCTGCATTATTTGAGGTCTGAAAGCTCTGCATCTTTTTTTTGTTATTTCAGCCATTTCTCATTTTCTGCGAATAAATGCTCTAAATGAGAATATTTTTAACTTTTTTTGAAAAGTTACTATATTTCAGTAATTCATTTGAAAATGTGAAACTCATATATTATATAGATGTATTACACACAGAGTGATCTATATTAAGTGTTTATTTATTTTATTGTTGATGACTGTGGCTTACAGTCAATGAAAACCCAAAAATCAGGCTCTCAGAAACTTTGAATATTATATAAGACCAATAGGTACTTTAGGCAGTGTGGGCAGTGTGCCAAGTCCTGCTGGAAAATGAAATCTTCAACTCCATAAAAGTTGTCAGTAGCAGAGGGAAGCATGAAGTGCTGTAAGATTTTGTGGGAAAACAAAACTGCACTGACTTTAGACTTGATAATAAAACACAGTGGATCAACACCAGCAGATGACAGACATGACTCTCCAAACCATCACTGATCATCAGTAAATTTTACATTTCATTTGTAAATCAAGGGATCAGAGTCTGGAGGAAGAGTGGAGAGACACACAGTCCAAACTGCTCGAGGTCTAGAGTGAAGTTTCCACCAATCAGTGGAAACCAAATGGTTTGGTTTGGATTTCATTTTTCAGAAGGACTTGGCACACTGCCCACACTGCCAAAAGTACCAATTGGTCTTATTTAATATTCAAATTTTCTGAGACACTGATTTTTGGGTTTTTATTGGCTGTAAGCCATAATCATCAACAATAAAAGAAATAAACACTTAAAATAGATCACTCTGTGTGTTTAAAACATCTATATAATATAATGAGTTTCACATTATGAACTGAATTACTGAAATAAAGTCACTTTTCAATGATCTATTTTTCTATGTTTTTGAGATGCTCTAGTATAGCTGAAATATACATTATATATGTGCCAATATAGGTTATAAGTTGCCAAATATATGTCACCTGTATACTTTACCTTTAGCAGAGCTGTCAGTGAAAGTGCAGTGTGTCAGATCTGCTAGGGTCTGGTGTTCTGACTGGTATTAGTAGGTGTGAATGGTGATTGATGGGTGTTTGATTTGATTGAAGTTGACTGATAATTGATTGATTGATTGATTGATTCAGTGATGATAAGTGATGGGTAGCAGAAGTGATGAGTGTTTTTAAACGTGTGAAAAGTGTGTATCAATTAACAGGGCATCTCATAAAATACTCCTAAATAATCAAATACCAGGAATTGTGGATTTATTGGTGTTTTAGTTTTCCAGAATTTCACAACCAATATTCTTTGCTGCAGGTTAACCGTATTATTTCATTATAGCACTACCATCTGGAGTAATGGAGCAAAAACTCTAATAAGTCTAATTTGTGGGCGAGTCTTAGGGAGTTTAGAGCTCCTATGCTTCAATAAATATATCAATATTTGTTGTTACACATCGATAATGTATTGCAAAAAAAACGATGCAATATATCGTAATATCGAAATATTTTCCCATCCCTTTCAGTGTTTATCGGTGTATTAAGTTCAGAAAGCATTGATAAAATATTGATTTTAGATCAATATGCTATATAAAACAACACAACTTAGGCCTGTCACAATACCAATTTTAGGTGGACGATATATCGTCCCAAAAATTATTGTGATAAACGATATTATTGTCGTTTTAGGCCATTTTAATGCCACTGACATAATAAAAATAATAATAATAATAATAATAATAATAATAATAATAATAATAATAATAAAAATAATAATAAAAGAAAATTAATCGTGACTGGCTAAAATACTCTTTACTGTTATACGTGAACAAAGACCATATCTCCATTATTAAATATTATTGAGCAAGATAGTTTTTTTTCCTTTTGCTTTCATTTTCATAGGCCCCAAAACTGAACCCTGTGGGTTGCTAAACAAAATATAGAGATATTAGTAGACTATTGACCGATAAACCCAAAGTTCAAGGGGATAAGAGATCATGGGTAAAATTGGGTAAAAATAATAATTTTGTTAGTTAATCCATCACAGAATTTGAAGAATAGCTGGACTATTGTAATAGTGGGAAAAACATTGATATGAAAATATATGTAAATTAAATATAATTAAATATATTTATAATTTTGTGGTAAAAGGGCCAGTGCAATTACTTGTATAGCTGATGTTTTAGAGATATGAAGAACAATGTGTGTTTATTATAAATGACACAAATATTATTGAGGTCATTCTTTTATCGTACGATAAGTCAGTCTAACACAACCAGTCAATTATCAGTTTACATCTACAGCTCTGGAAAAAAAACAAGAGACCACTTAAAAATGATGAGTTTCTTTGATTTTACCAAATTAAAAAACTCTGGAATATAATCAAGAGGAAGATGGATGATCACAAGCCATCAAACCAAACTGAACTACTTGAATTTTTGCACCAGGAGTAAAGCAGCATAAAGTTATCCAAAAGCAGTGTGTAAGACTGGTGGAGGAGAACATGATGCCAAGATGCATGAAAAAAAAAACTGTGATTAAAAACCACCAGGGTTATTCCACCAAATATTGATTTCTGAACTTGAATGAATGAATATGAACTTGTTTTGTCTGCATTTTAGCTTTAAATGCTTTAAATGACAATATTCTTATTTGGAATTTGAGAGAAATGTTGTCTGTAGTTTATAGAATAAAACTATAAATAGCAAAATCAGATAAACTGATTCAGAAACTCAAGTGGTCTCAATTTTTTTTCCAGAGCTGTATATATAATTATATACAGTATGTATATATTTTTTTAGTATCCTCCCAGAACGATAAAACAGGACTATCATAAGGTTGTGGGTTTACTCCCCACGTGGAAAAGGTCTTTTTTTGCTGGAGTTAGTTAGCTCTTATAGAAGGACCACACAGAGTTGCTGTGCTTATTTGTGGTGAAATGGATTTAAAGTCTCTTCTATTTAAAGGCATTTCTCCTCTACAGTCCTCAGATCTGTCCCTGCTGTTGATTTGAGCTTGGGTTTAATTAGTGACTGGGTAGCAGAGCGGAGTGGACTGGGATGGTGTTTATTAACCCCTGAGCTGTTCGGAACAGTTCATAAGCAGTTAAAAAGGGAGCAGCTAATCTCAGTGAAGTCAGGACGTGTAGCTGGATAAACAGCCGTGGTCAGAGAAAGGTGACGGTGTGGTTTAGGCACGGCCTTATCACACATCCTGCCCTGGATCAGGAAGCTTTCAGCTATTGTGTTCACTAGTACTGTACTGGTTTACGGTAATATAGGTCTTACATTAGTTATTTCCTTTGTTTTGCTTCATTACTGTAAAAAAAAGTCATGCTTAGTTACTGTAATGTACCTAATGGACCCAATTTCTCATTCATTGTTTTAATTTTTATGTTTTTCCTACATTATAAATTAATAGTAAAGCATTCCAGGCTATAAAGGAACACATAAAGAATCATGTAGTAACTTAAAAGTGTTAAACACACCAAAAAACACTCTGTGAAGAAGAATTTAGGTTTCTGAGGCTGATAACTGTGATGGATGTATCCTGTGCAATAGAGGAAACTCTTGCTCTTTCTTTTCCTGGTGCGGTCCTGATGAGAGCCAGTTCCATCATACCGTGTTTGATGGTCTTTGTGTTGTGGTGAATAGGGGTGGGCGATATGGCTCTAAAATAATATCACGATATTTCAGGGTATTTTTGCGATAACGATATACTTGGCGAAATAGGAAAACTAAAATAATTAATTAATTTCAGGAATATAGTATATAATAGTATAACAGTATAATCATAATGTGGCAAAATAAATAATATAGCATAAAATAATATAATGCAGCAAATAATATTGCAGAATATTTAGTGCATGCATATAAACTGCAAACTAAAACAATTATACAATAAATAAACCTAAAGCTTCACAGTAAATAATAGACTACTTTTAAGACAGAACATCCCTATTATCATAATATGGATTTTTAATATCATGATATTTCTGTATCACGATATATTTTAAACGATATAATATTGCCCACCCCTATTGGTGACTGCACTTGAGGATACTTTTCTTGTTTAAGTTCTTGTCATCTAAGCAATATGTGCCTTTTTTGAAGAATCTAAAACACTTTTTTATTTGCAAAATAATTCCTGTAAAGTTTTGTCTTTACAGTTTATATGAATATTTTTTTTATATCATGGCTGTGTCCAGTGAAAAACATGTATCTTCAAAACAGCAACTTTACCAGAGAAAGATAAAACCTTCTAAACTTTCAATGGAAGTCAATGTAAAAATAGGTTATTTCAAGTTATTTCAAGGTTATTCCTTCGTCAAGATATTTTTTGACACAGTGTAAGGGACAGTTGGTGTGTTCAAATGATCTTAGAAAACAAAAATAGTCAAAAAAGCAGATACTTATTTTTTATTGGACAGCGACAATATACACACAGATACACAACCACAACAAGCATTATAGTTGTGGAAGCTGGTGATTGGTTCAGGTTAAGGTGATGCAGAATTAGAGTCTCCTAGTAGAACTTTCCCTTTAGCTTTTATTTTCTGTAGGCCCTGAAACTGAACCCTGTGCGTTGCTTGACAAAATATGGAGATATTAGCAGATTATTAGTAATAAACCAAAAGTTTAAGGGGTTAAAAGAGCAAGGCTCAATTTTGGATAGCATTTTTTTTTAAATAAGCTTCGTAATTAATTCATCACAGAATTGAAAGGAAAGTTGGAAAAAACACATTATTGTGAAAATACCATGAAATATCGTGATATTTTTTAAGGGCCATATTGCCCTATACAGTGCAGGCCAAAAGTTTGGACACACCTTCTCTTTTTCCATGCGTTTTCTTTATTTTCATGACTATTTAAATCATCATCAAAACTATGAATGAACACATGTGGAGTTTTATGTAATTAACAAAAAAAAGTGGAATAAATAAAAAAAACATGTTTTATATTCTAGTTTCTTCAAAATAGCCCCCCTTTGCTCTGATTACTGCTTTGCTCCCTCTTGGCATCATTCTCTCAATGAGCTTCATTAAGAGGTAGTCACCTGAAATGAAAAGTTTTCCAACAGTCTTGAAGGAGAAGGAGTTCCCAGAGGTGTTTATTAGCACTTTGCCTTCTTCACTCTGTGCTCCAGCTCACCCCAAACCATCTGGATTGGGTTCAGGTCCGGTGACTGTGGAGGTTCAGCTCATTTTTTGTTAAGTACATAAAACTCCACATGTGTTCATTCATAGTTTTGATGATGCCTTCAGTGAGAATCTACAATGTAAATAATCACGAAAATGACTTAAATACGCATTGGCCTGTACTGAATGTGTTTGGATAGATATTTGTGGGCGTATTATCATCCTTCCTTCAAGTAGGATATTTATCAGTCTGCATTAGCGTGCAGAAGGCTAGCATCTGCCCGGCCAGCGCTAACAGTAAACCGCCGGCTGTGGAACATGTAGACCGTTCACAGAATGACAGAATGGCCTCAAACCACCATTACAGAGATTACACTCAGAGTCACGGAGCAGTAGCTGCAGAACAGAGGCCCTTCTAACCCTTCAGAGAATGGGTGACAATAGGTGCATGTAAATCATTACATAATATTTAATCAGGAAATATATATTACAGTTATGGTAAACTACAAGCATATATTTTATAAATTAACTAAAATAAAAAACAGCCACTAATTTAAATCATTAGTCTGCGTTTTTCGTTGCTACAGAACTCTTATGACTGACAGCTGTTCTAACCACTAGGGGTGGGCAATGGTATATCGTATACAATATATCGTGATACAGAAATATCATGATATTAAAAATCCATATTATGATAATAGGGCTGTTCTGTCTTAAAAGTAGTCTATTATTTACTGTGAAGCTTTAGGTGTATTTATTGTATAATTGTTTTAGTTTGCAGTTTATATGCATGCACTAAATATTCTCCAATATTATTTGCTGCATTATATTATTTTATGCTATATTATTTATTTTGCCATATTATATATAGTATCTATATTATACTATATTCCTGAAATGAATTAATTATTTTAGTTTTCCTATATCGCCAAGTATATTGTTATTGCAAAAATACTCTGAAATATTGTGATATTATTTTAGAGCCATATCGCCCACCCCTAGTAACCAATCAAAACTGCTTTTGTAAAAGAGCTTCTGCCCCTGATGTGTGTCTGTGTGACCCTTCTGCTGATTTTTGAAGGACGTAGTAATAATGAGTCTGTTAGCAAAGTCGCAGGACAATCTAACCAATCAGATTCATGATTTTCACTACGGGGGCGGGGCCATGACTGTCTAACGCCTTCTCAGCAGCGCTCTGCTGAAGGTGTTACACATTGCTTAGTGTTAAATGGAGCTCATGCTGGATTAATTCAATAGTTAGCTATGGCTAACGTTGTGTCATATCATATTAAAAAGCATTTTTAAAGGCTGTCCTTCAGTGTGAAACTAATTCACAATAATATTAGGCCGCCTGACTGGTGAGTTTTTGTATGTACTTAATGTTTTGGCTGACTTGGCGTCTTGTAGGCATACAAATGAGTGATATTTGTTGGCCGGCTGTACTTGTAGGAAAATGAAGCATTGATTTTGTCGTTTGTAGCTGTTGTATTTTGGGGCTGTTAATGTGTATTAAGCTCGAGACAGGGAATATGTAGTTCTAATATAAATCTATGGGTAGGTAGGTGTTGCAGAAGGGGTACCCACTGTCTTTTCCATGCTTCGTGCTTATTCACGCTGAGATGCGTCCGTACAGGCTAACGCGCTAATCACTCAATGTTTTTAGACACAGCAGACATGGGGGAAGTAGTAAAACTCTCCACAGCTTCTCCGAGAACTGCTACGTCCAAATAATGACCTCAAACGCGCCACTGAGTTCAGCCCGGCCGTTTATGAGGCGCGTAAAGCCCTTCAGACGAGGATTAGCAGACGCGAAACCCTTTTTTTATCTGCGTAGTAAAAGAAGGAGACACCCTGAGGCTCAAATGGAGCTCCGCCAGGCAGCGTCCTCCATCTGAAGTGTTGACAGCTCCCCTGACATCATCTGAGATGAGTTAGATGATCTACAGCACACGCTCTGTGTCTCCAGTTAAAGGCCTAGTTCTGACTGAAATGCAGATCTGGCTAACGGCTAACTGCTTTATTATTTAACAAACTTTAACATTGGTCAAAGATAACATGAGTAAATACTGAAAGCACTTATTAAATGATGATTTCATTCATTAAAGAAAAGAAAAAAAAAAACTATCCAAACTGCATTTAAGCTTCACCGATAACTGGCAACAAATCTTTCTCATCTCTGTGGAGGAATTTTGTTCCACTCTTCTTTACAGAATTGTTTTAATTCAGACACATTGGAGGATTTTCCAACATGAACGTCCTGTTTAAGATCATCTACAGCATCTCAATCATCCAGACTTTAACTAGACCACTCCTCCATAACCTTCATTTAGTTTAGTTTTTAAATCCATTCAGTGGTGAACTTCTTTGTGTGCTTTGGGTCATTGTCCTGCTGCGGAACCCAAGTATTCCTGAGCTTGAGGTCACTAAGGAACAGATGGTCGGATATTCTCCTTCAGGATTTTCTGATAAACAGCAGAATTCCTGCTTCCATCTATTACAGCAAGTTATCCAGCAGCTCCACATCAGCACACTAATCACACTACCACCACCATGCTTTACTACGTTCAGTATGATTTTAGTTCTTTTTCTGAAATTTTTTATCAGTTTTACGCCAGATGTTACAGGACACAGAGCTTCCAAAAAGTTCCGTCTCGTCAGTCCAAAGAAATATTTATCCAAAGTTCTGGAGTCTCTTTCTTATTATTGAATCATTAACACTCATTAACCTTAACTGAGGCCTTAAGTAAGACCTGCAGTTCTTTAAATGTTGTTCTGGGTTCTTTTGGGATCTCCTGGATGAGTAGTTCATGCCCTTTTGGAGTAATTTTGATCAGTCGGCCGGTCACTCCTGGGAAGGTTCACCAGTGTTCCATGTTTTCTCCATTAGTGAATAAAAGTGAATCACTGTGGTTCTCTGGAGTCTCAAAGCTTTAGAAATGACTTTATATCCTTTTCCATACTGATAGATGATCAATAACTTTGTTTTTGAATCTCTTGCTTTTTGAGATATTTTATCTGCTTCATGTTGTCAGACAGGTTCTATTTAAGTGATTTCTTGATTCTACAGGTCTGACAGTAATCAGGCCTGGTTGTGCTTAGTAGTGAAATTGAACTTACAAAAAGTGTGATTAATCACAGTTCATTTTTGTATTAACCTGATTCAATGTAAAGAACTAAAGTAAGAAAAATGATACCCAACAATTTCTGCCTACACCGGATTAACCCTGTTATATATTAACACCGAAGTTATAAAGAGTGTTTCAACCCCATCTGAGATGCAATATAGTGGAGTCAATCAGAAGATAGATTCTTTACACATACAGTTGTGGTCAAAAGTTTACATACACTTGTAAAAAAACATAATGTTATGGCTGTCTTGAGTTTTCAATAAGTTCTACAACTCTTATTTTTCTGTGATAGAGTGATCGGAACACATACATGTTTGTCACAAAAAACAGTCATAAAATTTGGTTCTTTCATAAATTTATTATGGGTCTGCTGAAAATGTCACCAAATCTGCTGGGTCAAAAATATACATACAGCAACAAAATTTGTCAATTTTGGTGATGTAGCGAGTTGTGTCAATCAAATTAGCTTCATGTCATGGCCTCTTCACTTCTTGTAAGTGATTCTGATTGACTACAGCTGTTGACTTCTCATGAGCCCATTTAAATAGGGCTCATTTGACCCAGTGATTAGACTCAGCTACAAAAGCTACAATGGGAAAGTCAAAGGAACTCAGTGTGGATCTGAAAAAGCGAATTATTGACTTGAACAAGTCAGGGAAGTCACTTGGAGCCATTTCAAAGCAGCTACAGGTCCCAAGAGCAACTGTGCAGACAATTATACGCAAGTATAAAGTGCATGGAACAGTTGTGTCACTGCCACGATCAGGAAGAAAACGCAAGCTATCACATGCTGCCGAGAATCACCAAGAAGCAGGTCTGCAAGGATTTGGAAGCTGATGGAACACAGGTGTCAGTCTCCACAGTCAAGCGTGTTTTACATCGCCATGGACTGAGAGGCTGCCGTGCAAGAAAGAAGCCCTTGCTCCAGAAAAGGCACCTTAAGACTCGGCTGAAGTTTGCTGCTGATCACATGGACAAAGATAAAACCTTCTGGAGGAAAGTTCTCTGGTCAGACGAAACAAAAATTGAGCTATTTGGCCACAACACCCAGCAATATGTTTGGAGGAGAAAAGGTGAGGCCTTTAATCCCAGGAACACCATGCCTACTGTCAAGCATGGGGGTGGTAGTATTATGCTCTGGGGATGTTTTGCTGCCAGTGGAACTGGTTCTTTGCAGAAAGTAAATGGGATAATGAAGAAGGAGGATTACCTCCAAATTCTGCAGGAAAACTTAAAACCATCAGCCCGAAGGTTGGGTCTCGGGCGCAGTTGGGTGTTCCAACAAGACAATGACCCAAAACACACATCAAAAGTGGTAAAGGAATGGCTAAACCAGGCTAGAATTAAGGTTTTAGAAAGGCCTTCCCAAAGTCCTGACTTAAACCCCATTGAGAACATGTGGACAGTGCTAAAGAAACGGGTTCATGCAAGAAAACCATCACATTTAGCTGAACTGCACCAATTCTGTCAAGAAGAGTGGTCAAACATTCGACCTGAAGCTTGCCAGGAGCTTGTGGATGGCTACCAAAAGCGCCTAGTTGCCGTGAAAATGGCCAAGGGACATGTAACCAAATACTAATGTTGCTGTATGTATATTTTTGACCCAGCAGATTTGGTGACATTTTCAGCAGACCCATAATAAATTTATGAAAGAACCAAATTTTATGACTGTTTTTTGTGACAAACATGTATGTGTTCCGATCACTCTATCACAGAAAAATAAGAGTTGTAGAACTTATTGAAAACTCAAGACAGCCATAACATTATGTTTTTTTACAAGTGTATGTAAACTTTTGACCACAACTGTACCAATTTAAAGGTACAGTACTGCACAGATTAATCGATTTTATCGATTAATTCGAATTTACAGTTAAGGACAAAGTGTTTTCATGAAAATCGATTTTCTCTGAGTTTTACTTTTCACCACCGACGCTCCCCTGAGCTAAGCCCCGTCCCTCTTGCCAGTTACATAAAACTGATTTATGTAATTTACATAAAGATAAAGTTATTTTGAGATGTGACGGCCTGTTTAAAAAGCAACAGAAGTTGTTTATTTGTTGGAGTTAATTTGTATCATTTCTAACATATTTAGAGTGATTTTTACTCACTTTTTCCTCTCTCACAATGTTAATCCTTCAAAAACATGTATTATGCAAATTAGGCGATGACGTCATTTAGCGATTTCTAGCGACTTTTAGGAGATTTTAGTAGGGGAAAAAAATCGATTTAAATCGAAAATCTGATTTTTTTTTTTTTTTTTAAATCAAAGATTTTTTTTTGGGCCATATCGCCCAGCTCTACTGTACACTACAGCCTGTTTAACTCTATGGGAAATTGAATTCATTTCTTAGTCTTTTACTAAGAAACAATCTTACTAGTGATAAAATGAAACACAAGAAAGGCAATATGGGCCCTTTAATGTGTTTCATGTCACTTTGCCTTACAACTATGTGGAAACAGCTGTCCTGTGTGAAAACACACACACACACACCTTTAACTTTTACCTGTGGAGGAAGTTGATGTCACCCGGACGGACCCTACCCTCTAATTAGAAAGGAGATGCTCTGGCTATAAGTGAGTGTGTGTATTTGTGTGTGTGTTTGTGTGTGTGTTTGGGGGGGTGGGGGCTGATGTGGGGGGCTTTATTAGTGGCCCCTGCTTGGCTCCAGGAGCCTTTTGGGGGAAATGACTGTTTACAAGACTGATCTTGCTGGGAAAATAAAAGGAGCAACACGTCACTTTATATGAAGTTTGCGGAAAAAAAGGAAAAAACAAAAAAATAAGAAGAAAAAGAAAGAAAAAAGAAGAACAGCTGGCGTTTTTTTTGTGTTCAGGCCGCAAAAAAGCCTGCAGGATCTCAATATCCTGACAGGACGAAGTGATGTGGTCACAATTACAACCTGCCATTATATGTGTGAGTGATCCTGGAGGAGAGCCGGGTGTGATGGGAAAGATGTGGGAGAAGAAGTAGAACAGCAGCAGGGTTTTTACAGGGGTCACTACAGTACATTTAAATTACATTTATTCAGTCACGCCTGACCATAAAGGACAGAACTGTGGTGTAAAATGGACTTTTTTCGTAGTAAAACATGATAAAAAAGTTCTTACCTTTGATGAATATTACACCTCCGTTCTCCCACAGCGTTCTGAGATCCAGTAATTTTATGCTTTTGACCAGCACTCTGTACAACGACCGCTTCAGGGCATAATTTGCCCCAATAAATCACTTTTTCCACTGTTTTCCAGCTCAAAGTAGCTCTTCCACATCTCCTTGCTAGAATCTGGAGAGCCCTGACATTTAAAACGAGGCATTAATACTTTTAAAAGTGCACAAGAAGCTTATTAAAAAACACCGTTTACATCCTACAGTGCTAGCTTTTAGCTCCGAGTGCCGCCATCACTGTACTGATAATGCTAAAAAACAAATAAGCCCAAAAGCGGTCGTTGAACATAGTTCTGGGCAAAAAGCACAAAATTACTAGATCTCAGAACGCTGTGGGAGAACAGAGGTGTGCTATTCATCAAAGATAAGTACTTTTTATCATGTTTTACTACAACAAAAGTCCATTTTACACCAGAGTTCTCCTTTAATATGTGTGTTCACTTAGTGAGAACATGCCTTTAACAATTAGCACCATAGGCCAATTTAAAGATTTTATTTTTTTTTGCTAGTTTGGACAGCTTTTACTCTCCTTAATATTATAGAGTATTTATAGGAAGCAGTCACACATGTCTGATATTTTTATTTTTAGAAGATCTGACTCTACTCTACTCTACTCTACACACTAACCATTTTTTGATATTCATGTTAATTTGACCATGTTTTGATCAAAAATCTACCTAGTGCCTGTAATTTATTTGTATTGAGTGATTAGGCTACTGAACTTCCCTTTCTGAAGTGTCCATTGCTCCACCAGCCGCTCGTGTTCAGTAAAACTGAGCTGGATCCTCTTTTAGAGGCTGTACGTGTGACGTAATACGTAAAGACGAGTAACGTGGCCAGAAGAAGAACTCCCGCGAATAATATGGACTGACACTTTAAACACAAGTTGTGTAGTGTAAGGCCTTACCCAGCCTAATTATTAGGGATGGGATCTACCAATACAATATTGCTATCGGGACCGATATTGATGTAATCAGTGCATCAGATATCGGGTGGCCGCAGCCGATCCACTTACTGATCTATATTCCAGTCAGCAGCTTGAGCTGGTAAACCTACTGTACCATTAACACCAGTAGTCTGATCAACTGGTCAACTATAACCATAATCCACATCAAACATCAAACCACAGATCCTACCCACTCTAATCAGCCCCAAGAAATCAATCTGTTATTAAAAAACAGTGATAAATTCAGCTAGGAAATACAGTTAGCGTTGCCGGTTATTCATTAGCCATTGCAGCTGATTCACTATGTTATATTATGTCAAAATTAAAGTCTCTTGCACAACCAGTGCAAAAAAATATATATATATAGTCTAGAGCCCTGTATTTAATATTTAACATTTAATATATGTATATATATATTTTATATATTTAATAAAAATTAAAACATTTAATTTGAAAGAAAACTATTGCGTGTTTGTATATAAAAGGTGTCAAATAAATTAATTTGAAATGCATTTACATTAAATGCACTTGTGTATACTCTTCAAAGGGGTGTGTGGTCTTAATCATAGTACTAATAATAAATGAACAGAGCCCTTTTATCTGTATCTGTATCTGTATCGGTAGTTTTATATCGTAATCGGATCGGGGTTTAAAAAAGTGGCTCGACGCATCACTAAAAAATTATGTATTCTTTTGATAGGGAAGGGGATTTACGCCTATTTATGCTCATTTACGCTCATTTACATTCATACTGGTCCTTTCTCCTTGTTTTGTTTATTTCAGTTTGTCACCGTAATATGTCTTCATTCAGGCTTTAAACATGAGTAGTCGTGACTATTAGCTATTGTCTCTTTATTGTCGATTGTTAAGTCCCAGCAGTGTCATCCATCTGTTCCCCACCCAAAACCACAATACCAATAATCTCAAGAGCTCCCAGCTTCTAAAGCTCATAACTTATTAAAGCTCTCTATTATAAATAGTCAATCAGCGAAACCCTCAGAAAGCTCGTCCCCGGAGGCTCGCCGACAGCTGCCAGGGCGGCTCACTCATACCCTCACATTCTCCTAATTGCCCGCCGCCGCCGCCGCGCCGGTTAGTGCCGCTCTTCTGCCAGCTCCCATCAGAGTCAGCGAGCGGGATACGGCCTCCCACGTGACGGAGCCGCAACCCTTTGTCCCTCTCAGACGCCTGAAACACAGGATATTCCCCCCGACCCGTACATCACGCTCTGACAGCGGGGCTCGGGACCGCCGCTATTTCAGTGGCACTTTGGAGATGTTTGGAACTTGAGCCTAACGAGAGAGGACAGCCGGCAGGTTCATCAGAGGTTCCTCAGAGCAGAAAAAAACTGAGAATACAGATGAATCATGAGCCCCTGATCTGGCGTGGGCACGCACATTCTGCCCTCAGAACCTTCTCCAGTAAAGGACTGAAAAAAACGATATTTTGCAGCAGGAATGTAAAGCATAAAGTTATCCAAAAGCAGTGTGTAAGACTGGTGGAGGAGAACATGATGCCAAGATGCATGAAAAAAACTGTGATTAAAAACCACCAGGGTTATTCCAACAAATATCATTATTGAATTTCTGAACTCTTAAAACTTTATGAATATGAACTTGTTTTATTTGCATTATTTGAGGTCTGAAAGCTCTGCATCTTTTTTTGTTATTTCAGACATTTTTCATTTTCAGCACATACATGCTCTAAATGGCAATATTTTTATTTGAATTTAGGAGAAATGTTGTCTATAGTTTATAAATAAAACAACAGTGTTCATTTTACTCAAACATAAACCTATAAATAGTAAAATCAGAGAAACTGATTCAGAAACTGGAGTGATCTCTTTAGTTCACATTTAAGTTCACATTTTAATAGCTAAAATGTGTTCTTTTGAAGTAATAAAACAGCCAGTCAGCTCTCACTCCTGCCCCGCCCCTAAACCCATACATCACTTTAGTGCACCTCCCAAGCTACCCCTCCCATTTTTTTTCATATTTTTTAAATTTGAGCTGAGGGGGGAGTCAGCTAAAATCAGGGGTTTACTGCCTCTTTAAGCTGTCCACTCTGTCTTGGTAAAATATGACAGAAATAAAATTATTATCTTTGAATCAGAACATCGCTAACTAAACCACATTTTTATTGAATAGCATTATCGCTAAAATTGGCAGTGCCAATATTACACGTTATAGCATGAATTATCCCATTATCGCTGTTTTTAAAAGATTTTGAGTTAAAGAGGAGGAGATATAGAAAATACGATCTGTTTGGTTATAAACACTCCGCCAGTTAAAATAGATCCATTGCTGCTCTGTTTGTAGCTGTGCTGTAAGCTCTGCATTGTTGCTAGATTAGCATGGTGGCCTCTATTGTCGGCCATTTCAGTCAAAATGTAAGCGCTTTACTCACCAAAATAAATGGTTTTCATGGGAGAAATTTGTGTAGATTAAAGTCCAGTGCTTGTTTGACTTTTTTAAAAATTAAAAGTTTTGTTTACTTCGGCGCCACCCAGCGGCAAGACCTGTGGAATTACAAAAGTTCCCTTATATTCAGCTTAAAATACCCTATATTAACTGAAAAATATATATACACTTAAGCTTTTATTTAAAATTTTATTTTAACAGCTCTTAACCTGATATTGGTGGCTGATAATGTGTGTAATAATGCATATTTTTGAATCGCTGGGCTTATTATTTATTTGTGGGCCTATTTATTTTGTCTGCGCCGCCTATTGGAAACATGCCGTTTCTACACTGTGCCTCTATGGGATCCAGTGACTCCCAGTGGTGTATAATGACTTTGCATTTGGTTTGTATTTGGTTTGTAAGTGCTGCATCGTTGCTAGATTACCTGTATGCAGTGGAGTAATACATTGAGAGCTTTGGTTACAGTACATTAGCGGCTTATAACGACATTCATAGAACGCTTCTCAGCCAATTACATTGCAGGGTCGTAACTAACTGTATTATAATAGGTAATAATATGTTTTTTGAAAGTTATAAGTTGCCAAAAGGCACAGTATTTTGATATTGACCCACCTGAGTAATTCACACCCCTATCTGTGGTGTCTACTCTAAGCTAACGGCTAATCTAAAGTAAAAATAAACCTAAAGCAGACCCAGCTCTGCTGCCCTGAGAGATCTGCAGCCAGCAGTCCAAACATAATGTTAGCAGGCAGACCGTGGAGCTGCGCTGACTGCATCTGCCCAAAAGAGAAAATCACTAAGTAGGCCACAGGCATTGCAGTGAAAACGAACACGATAAAACATGCTCCAGTTTCCACCGTGTAGGCTACAGCAGATCAGATGACTAATGTGGCACTTGGTATGTTTTGACAGGATGGCAAACACACAGGGCTGGAGAGCAGCTTTCACAAAGAGAGGAGCAAACGTAGGCACAGGTTGGCAGTACCTGGGAAACACTACTAGTTCAATTCTCCATCTCAACTTTACAACAATAGACAAACACAGTCTGATTAAACTAATACCACGCAAAAATGATATGTTTGCATGGTTTTATTGAACACAACATGCTAAAATTCACAGTGAGGGGGAAAAAGTATGTGAACCTTTGGATTTAATAACTGGTTGATCCTCCTTTGGCAGCAAAAACCTCAATCGTTTCCTGTAGCTGCAGATCAGACCTGCAGAACAGTCAGGAGGAATTTTGGATCATTCCTCTTAACAAAACTGTTTCAGTTCAGCTATAATATTCTTGGGATATCTGGTGTGAATCTCTCTCTTGAGGTCATGATGCCACAGCGTCTCAACTGGGTTCAGGAGGTCAGGACTCTCCAGAAGGCTCAGTATTTTCTTCTGTTGAAGCCGTTCGGTTGTTGATTTACTTCTATGTTTCTATGATTTGGGTCGTTGTCCTGTTGCATCATCCATCCTCTGTTGAGCTTCAGTTGGTGTACAGATGGTCTTAAGTTTTCCTGCAAAATGTCTTGGTAAACGTGGGAATTTATTCATTTTTCTGTTGATGACGGCAATCCGTTCAAGCCCTGAGGCAGCAAAGCAGCCCCAAACCATGATGCCCCCTCCACCATGTTTCACAGTTGGGATGAGGTTTTGATGATGGTGTGCTGTGCCTTTTTTCTCTTCTCCACACATAGTGTTGTGTGTTTTCCTTACAAACAACTCAATTTTGGTTTAATCTCTCCACAGTATATTTAGCCAGTACTGCTGTGAAACATCCAGGTGCTTTTTTTTTTCCAAACTTCAAACATGCAGCAATGTTTTTTTTTTATTGGACAGCAGTGGCTTTCTTTCGTGGTGTCCTTCCATGAACTCCATTCTTGTTTACTGTTTTCCTTATTGTAGATTTGTAAGCAAAAATATTAGCATGTGCCAGAGATTTCTGTAAGTCTTCAGTTGACACTCTAGGATTCTTCCTCACCTCATTGATCATTCTGAGCTGTGCTCTTACAGTCATCTTTACAGGACTTTACCACGCCTAGAGAGAGTAGCAACAGTGCTGAACTTTCTCCATTTGCAGACCGTCTGTCTTACCGTGGACACATGAACATCAAGGCTTTTAGAGATATTTTTGTAACCCTCTTTTGCAATATTCAGATCAAGCAATGCTTCTTAAGAACAGCAAACTCTAAACTTTTGGGTTTGTTTTATAGGGCAGGGCAGCTTTAACCAACACATTCAATCTCATCACATTGATTAGACTCCAGATTGGCTGAGTCCTGGCTCCAATTAGCTCTGAGAAAAGTCATTAGCCTTGGTCTGGAGCAGTTTCTTGTGTGGTCCCGGGCAGGAACGCAAAATCAGCTGATGTGGGTTGTGGTGGGTGTTCACTGCTGTACCTGGGTAAAGAACCACGAGAGTTTAGCTTGGGTTGCCATTCTGAGCAAAAGAAACACTCCCTTCCCCACAGAGCTTAGCAGGCACATTTGTTTGCTGCCTGCTGTGTTGTTAATGCAACACTTGGGTTGCCATAACCTTAACACATGTTTACCACATTACACTGCAACAGATAGCGAACTTGTTGAGGCCCCTGAACCAGAATATGTTTTATATTTTAGATTTTTAAAACTAGGTAGAATCACCTGGAATTCAGGCTTTCAGTTAACAGCTGTGCTGAACTCAAGAGTTAATTACTTGAATTTCTTGTCTCTTAATAAAGTGTTTGAGAGCATCAGTTGTAAAGTAGTGAAGAGGTAGAGTTACAGGTATACAGTGAATAGTGAATATTTGAGTAATGTGCTAATCCAGATTATGAGAATCAAGAACTACTCAGCTGTTAGCTAACGATTTATCCACCGTAGCTTGTTTTATCATGGTAAATGTGAAGTCCAATATACTCACCTCTGAATTGTGAAAAAGTTAGCGCTTAGTGCGGTTAGCGGGTAATGCTAATGCTGCTCCAGCAGTGCTACTCGGGGTTAGCAGCAGGCTACAGGTCGATAAAACTCACTTCTGGACAGTGAAAAAGTTAGCACTAAGCGTGGTTAGCGGGTAATGCTAAGGCTGCCCTTGCAGTGCTACTTGGGGTTAGCAGCAGGCTACAGGCCGATAGTTTTTACCCTTGAATGAGGAAATAGCGGCTAGCAGCTAATGCTAATGCTACTCAAGTCTCGGTGCTGGAGAAACTTGACTGAAACTCCTTTTAAACTCTGTACTTAAGCGGAGTGGCTTTACTGCACCTGGTAAAATTTATATATTATAAGGCAAATTTTGGGGAAAATTAAAGTATTTTACGTGCTCATTATTATTATTTTCCTGTGTTAGGCATGGTGCTGATAGCTTCATGCTTGTTAATCTGCTCCAGTGTCTTATTTTACTGAATGTAGGTCACGTAACCTTTCCCTATGAACACTGGTGCACGTCACATGTGTTCTCCAGGCACCGTAAACAGCCGTAAACAGTTCCTGGAGCAAACTTTTTAACACGTTGCAGAAACAGTACGAGGAAAATTCTGCAGAGTAAACATCTGGCTTTCCTCCAGAACCTCGCTGCTCTCAGAGACACTGCAGCAGAGCGCCTGGCAGGCACGGCCTCGGCTGCATTATTCAGACCCTCGAAAGCTGGAGGAACTTCCAGATGAAGGAGTTTACTTAGGCAGATCCTGCGGTGGAGGACCTCCCTGGCTTTAGAAGCTGAGATCATTAACTCACATGATGATACTTGAAGCGTTTACCTGGCAGGTTGTCACTCTGCTAACTATGTTGGTTAGTGGAAAGTTTTCTGAAAAATACATCAAAAAAAAGAAATTTTAGTAAAAGTAATTACTGTATTTTACAGGCTAGAAGGTGCACTGTTTAGCAGAACTAGTTCCAACCCTACAATGTGATTGGCTAAGAGGCATTCTATGAGTGCAGTTATCAGCCGGTAATGCACTGTAACTGTTTGGTAGGTCTCCATGTATTACTCCGTTACATACAGCACCAGTAAGAGCAGAGTGTGTTGGTTCAATTATCAGGGTAAGAGCACAGTTTTACTCAAAATATTGCAATGCACACAACATTATGGGTGACATACCAGAGATCAAAAGAGGACAAATTGTTGGTGCACGTCTTGCTGGTGCATCTTTGACCAAGACAGCAAGTCTTTGTGATGCATCAAGAGCCACGGTATCCAGGGTAATGTCAGCATACCACCAAGAAGAACCAACCACATCCAACAGGATTAACTGTGGACGCTGTAAGAAGAAGCTGTCTGAAAGGGATTCAATGTGCAACTTAACTCTCCTGTTTCCACCAGAACTGTCTGTCAGGATAATAAATTATTGTGGTCTAAAACCGGGTGTTTCAGTTTCATTGTCCAACCCCTGTATTTTTAATGTACAGCATGTCCGTTGGACACGTCCTCCCGTGCATTAAACAGTGCAGACCTGCCCCAGAGGGGTAATTAGTAATGGGCTGCAGAGATAAGGCTGTGTACTGAAACAAAGTTCTTCACCACGTTCGTAATTTCGTAGATAAAGCGTGCAGCTGTCTTATCTCCGTTGCTTTGTGCTCGAGTGTAAATTGCTGAAGTGCTTGATAAGACTAAAGGCACTTCAGTACTTGAGTCACATGACTCCTTCATTCACAAATTCACTTGTGCAGCCTGATGTATAATAGCTTTAGCTTAGCCTGCTAGCTTTTGTTTGGGGTGATCTGGACGAGGGCTCTTCACACTCGGGGACAATGCTGAATAAAAAGCTGTTCAGTGGC
This sequence comes from Astyanax mexicanus, assembly GCF_023375975.1. Taxonomy (NCBI): domain Eukaryota; kingdom Metazoa; phylum Chordata; class Actinopteri; order Characiformes; family Acestrorhamphidae; genus Astyanax; species Astyanax mexicanus. The sequence goes on from NC_064408.1 coordinate 119,615,593, forward strand.
CAAAACCTCTGCACCCCTCAATAAAGCCCTTTAAAAGCCTCTTAAAGCCTTTTAAAGCCAGTTTAAGCACATTCTCCACCCCTTTGCCAGCTTTATCCGTCCTCAAATTGTTATATTTTTAACATTCAGCTCATTATCAGTACACTTGGCCTTTTGTTGTGTCAAAACTTTCCCAAAAATGGATTAATATTTGTAATAGTTTTGACTACTAGAGGTATAAATATCTATTATTGCGACACCCTATTGGTTTATACTGTGATCCATCACACCTGCACATGTCACGCCCCTCAACAGGAGAGTTGAGGTGCACATTGAATTCTGCCGTGATTTGATCAGCCGTGGTTTTATGTTTTTTGGATACAATCCGGGTTAGCACCCGAACATCCCTTTCAGACAGCTTCCTCTTACAGCGTCCACAGTTAATCCTGTTGGATGTGGTTGGTCCTTCTTGGTGGTGTGCTGACATTACCCTGGATACCGTGGTTCTTGATGCATCACAAAGACTTGCTGTCTTGGTCACAGATGCTCCAGCAAGACGTGCACCAACAATTTGTCCTCTTTTGAACTCTGGTATGTCACCCATAATGTTGTGTGCATTGCAATATTTAGAGCAGAACTGTGCTCTTACCCTGCTAATTGAACCTTCACACTCTTACTGCTCTTACTGGTACAATGTGCAATTAATGAAGATTGACCACCAGGCTGCTCCAATTTAGCCATGATGAAACCTCCCACACTAAAATGTCCAACTCCTGTAAATACTAAAGACTATACTATACTAAGATTATATCTGTATAGTAGTATAATTTATTTGACTTTAATCCTGGATATATGGAGATATTTGGAGTGCATTATTATTGGTATCATGATATTCTGTATCATTGACTTCTGTTACAAATTTGATATAAAATTCTTGTTCTTTTAATATCTCAGTTAGGGGTGTGCCGTAACATATCGTATTGTATGCAATAATAAAAAAAAAAAAAAATTCATTTTGTTGCAGTAGTAGTGTATTCTTGAAATATATTTTTAATCTCAGTGTTTTGTCATATCGCCAAGAGTATCGTTACATTGAAAATCATGAAATATCGTGATATTATTTTATTTTTATATCGCCCACCCTTCACTGACACTGAACTGCATTTATCATTTCCGAATCACAAAGGATCACAAAGGACAATGCGTCCACTCAATAGACATGTCCATCTCATAATCTGGACACTGTCAAGGGGGACTCTAAAGGGTCTTAAAGATGTCCCCCTCGTGACCTGTCCGTGCCCCGTCCCTGTGAGAGTAATGGTGGTCCTCACAGCGGCGTGGGGGCCGACGCCGGCCATGGCTTTGTCTCAGGAGGAATGTGTTTCTGAGCTGACGTTTATTGTCGTGTTGTTTCTCCGCTCTGCTTTTTAACTCCGTCCTAATGAGCCTCAGCACCCTGACCTCGCTCTTATCTCCACAGCCAGAGGGGTCTATTGTCTGGACCTATCAATAATGCAGGACGCTGTCGCCCCCCAGACCAGTTTAGTTCCTCTAGCCTGGAACTGGATGATATTCCAGACCAGTGTCATTGATAAAATGGAAATTCCATATATTTTTAAGAATTTATTCATAAATAAATAGTAAAAAATGCAAAAAAATAAATAAATCCACCAGCACAGCTTTAGATATATATTTCTATTTCTATTTTTTTAAATAATAATACTAATACATTTTATTTGTAATGCACTTTACATTTCAAAGAAATCTCAAAGTGCTACAGTTTAAAAGGCACTAAAATCAGAAGCAAACATTTAAGAACAAGTGGATAAAAACAACAAAAATTACACACATCAGAGATATAAATAAAAATGTCCTAGTAGGCCTTTTTGGACATTTTTATTTATATCTCTGATGTGTGTAATTTTTGTGTTTTTTATCCACTTGTTCCTAAATGTTTGCATCTGATTTAGTGATAGAGAATTTAACTTATGCTAAGGATGTAAGCACACATCCAATACTTAAGTTGGCCTTGAAAAGCCAACCTGCTTCAATGTAAAAATGAAAAAGTTTAAAATAATTTATTCGTAAATAAATAGTAAAAAAAGGCCAAAAAATAACTAAATAAATAACTACATAAATAAATAGAAAAAAATAAAAAAATAAATAAAACAGAATTCTACCTGCACGGCTCCAGAAAAAAAATAATGCAAGACAATATAATTCATTTTCATAAATTAACAATTTGAAACAGACTTGATTTAAATTTAAAATTTGAGAATACTCAAAATTTCAAGGCAACTTTTTGCACTAGATTTTAAGTTTTAAGTTTTTGGTTTTGAGCAAATATATATATATATTATATATATATATATAAACTTCAAATATTAAGTTTTTTTAATTTAAAAGTTTTTATTCGGTCTAATTTAAGTTGTATGAAGTGTGTAATGTAAATTCTGCTGGCTATCCACTATTATTATTGTTATTTTATTCTTTATTCTGTTTATTGTTGAGTTAAAAGCTGGGTCTGCAGTGTGTGTGTGTGTGTGTGTTTGTGTGTTTGTGTGTTTAATGAGTGGGGGTGTATGCAGAGCGCTGGGAGTACCTATAGAAATGAACTCTGATGATTGACTGTTGACTGTTGTCAGGGTTTTAATCAGTCAGTGGAGCTCCTGTGTTTTCCACCACCAAAATATATAGAAAAATGCTAGAAATGTACCTGAACACACCTCACTTCCAGACCACCAGGGCCATCAGTGTAGATTTATTACTAAACTTTATTACTAGCGCAGGGTGTAAGATAGGACCCAGATTGTCCATACTGTAAATCTCCATGGTCTTACTCCAGTTCCCGTATTCATGTCGGCCCCCAGATTGAGCTACAACTCTGATACAGCATGACGAGGCTAAACATCTGGTTCCTCTTAAAGCGTGAGGAGCACCGGGTCCAGACTTCCCCGCAGGCTCCCGGGATTTCCTCTGGCTCCGACTGGAGGGTCACTGACCCGGGCATGAAAGCCAGGCTGGATGAGAAGGAGCTACAGCAGCGGGGGTTAATTTTCCAGCCCTAAAGGGATTAGCGTGAAGTAGCGTAGCGGAGCTAAAGGGGAAGGAAGGGCTCTGCTGCTGCACAGGCAGTCTGACCTCACATCACAGTGAAAGCTGAAGACCTTAATTTGCCTCATTAAAGCTTAAATTATACTTAACCCTCAGTAGTTCAAGCGCTAATTATGATCGAAGGCTAGCCGAAGAGCTAGCACTGTGCAGTTTTGAGGCTAAGCTAGTAGGGTGTTGAGATATTGTGTTTAATTTGGGTTCATATTAGCAAATTTTAAAAGTAATCCTTTTCCTTGGGTTCTAATTTGAGTAATAGTGAAGTTAGGATGACCAGAGTAAATTCTATAGGATTTGTCTTTGGAAATCATACTAAAATAAAAGTAAATGCACATTTTATTGAATTATGACAAATATAAGATAGCAGTTTTAACAAAAGAATCCTTTGTTATTAAAACGGCCCTAAATTACAGTATTTTTGCACTTAAAATCCTTTAATTTTCCCCAAAATCCTTATAGTGCGTCTTATAATCCTGTGCGCCTTGTGTATGAATTCTATCAGTCAGGAATTAAGGAGCAGTAATGTCACTCTGCTGAAGTACAGAGTTATACAGGAGTTTCAGTTTAATTCCTTCAGCACCAAGGCTGGAGCGTTATTAGCATTAGCTGCTAACCGCAACCGAGGCTAATATATCAGACTGTAGCCTGTGCGTCATGCTGTTAAGATATCAACACGCCAAAGTCAGAGCTCAACTGCATCTTAAAGTATAAAAAATATATAGATTACTAAAATAGGGCCCATAAAGATCAATATGGTGCTACAACCTATGCTGCATTTGTGTGGTGCCAGAAACTAAACACACCACCGATGTGATCTTTACAAATGGAAAAGTTGTTGAGATGTTGAATTTACTGCAAGTTTTACCTTTTCAGAATTTTTTTAACTCAGTTTTAACACATATTTCGCAGTGTTTTGGATGACTCTTAGAGACTTCTGTATGCTTTGTTTAAATAGCAACAGTGATTATGAATGTATCAACGCTGAAAATGAGGTGTGTTCTGGTAAAATTTCAGGCGTATTGCTATCTTGGCAGCGGAAAACACAAATACGAAGTGTTCTACATGCTCAGTGGAGCTTATGGATAATAAGATGGATAGTGTGTGTAGAACAAAATGAGGTGGTCATAATGTTATGCTTGATAGTTGTATATAAACCTTCCTTTAAGCATTTGAATGCAGCAATAGACATATTTAAAACCACAAGTACCCTTGTTTTTAACTCTTTTTGACTATGTTCCAGTGAAAAATATATAAAATTTAATATTGACAGTTTTATTTCACAAATCATCCATAAACAGTCCATAACTTTAACATGATAAAAGTTTGTTCTAAAATATACACATAAACATAAACATAAAAATGTGTAAAAACTAGCTCTTACTTTGCCTCGTTGGCTCAAGTGCTGCCATGCCCTAATGTCTGTGTTGCTGTTTATTTATTTATTTATTTATTTTCTGTTGAAGTGGGAGGGGCTAAGTTACTGTAAATGTTTCATTGGCTTGTTAATGTTCTATTCTAATGGAGAATAGGCTTTAATTAGCGTTATGTGCAACAAAACATAAAAAATGAAACAAATTATGTCCATTGTAATTGACTCTAGGTCTGAAAGAGTTAAAAAAAGAATAAAATATGCTCATCCCAAGTAAAGTAAGTTCGTTTTTAGTGGAAATTGTGCTGCAGTGTGAAGACGTGATATGTCTTTATAAACTCTCATTGTGTGGAAATGTTTGTACAAAGGGCACGGCCAGCCAAACCCTCTTTTCCGAGCTAATTGTCTTCATGTCTATCATCCTGTAAATCAGGCAGAATCAGGGCTGTGCTGTAATCTGTAATCCAGTGTTCTGCTGTTACAGGCTAACACTGCTGTTTCCTGCCGCACGCCGTGTCCGAGCTTGTAAATATCCCCCTACACTACTTTACAGATCGATGGAGTATTGATGCAGTGCATTTACACGCCAATAACTGCCTGAGGAGCCCAGCGGTATACCACAGCGACCCACGCTAACCACACTGAGCTGTTCAGACATGCCGGACACGAGTACACAACCTTCACCAGGAGCCACATCAGTCAAACTGCCATAATCCTCAATTATATAATAAAAAAATAGTTTTCCTACACAGTAAATGAACAGTGAAGTGATTCAGACTATGAAGAAACACATAAAGAATCATTTAGTAACTTAAAAGTGTTAAACAAACTAAAATACTCTGTGGAGAAGCATTTAAGTGCTCTTATCTGGGGAGCTTTGGAAAGAAAACGTGCAGTTTCTGAGGCTGGAAACTCTGATGAACTTTTCCTGTACAACAGAGGAAACTCTAGATCTTGTTTTCCCTGCAGCGATCCTGATAAGTGCCAGTTCCATCATAACGTTTTGGCGGTCTTTGCAGTGACTGCACTTGAGGATGGTTTCAGGTTTCTTGAAATTTGTTGGATTGACTGGTCTTATAAATTATTAAAATAATTTAAGCCATTCCAGGGGTAGGTGTAAAGAACTCCAGCAGCACTGCTGCATATATACTACTTTATTTCAGTAATTCAGTTGGAAATGTGAAACTCATATATTATATAGATGTATTAAACACAGAGTGATCTATTTTAAGCGTTTATTTATTTTATTGTTGATGACTATGGCTTACAGCCTATGAAAACCCAAAAAATTGTATTTTGCAGTACTTTATAGACCAAATTGGTACTTTTGGCAGTGTGGGCAGTGTGCCAAGTCCTGCTGGAAAATTAAATCCGCATCTCCATAAAAGTTGTCAGTAGCAGAGGGAATCATGAAGTGCTGTAAGATTTTGTGGGAAAACAAAACTGTACTGACTTTAGACTTGATAATAAAACACAGTGGATCAACACCAGCAGATGACAGACATGACTCTCCAAACCATCACTGATTGGTGGAAACTTCACACTAGACCTCGAGCAGTTTGGACTGTGTGTCTCTCCACTCTTCCTCCAGACTCTGCTCCCTTTATTTACAAATGAAATGTAAAATTTACTGATGATCAGTGATGGTTTGGAGAGTCATGTCATCTGCTGGTGTTGATCCACTGTGTTTTATTATCAAGTCTAAAATCAGTGCAGTTTTGTTTTCCCACAAAATCTTACAGCACTTCATGCTTCTCTCTGCTACTGACAACTTTCATTTTCCAGCAGGAGTTGGCACACTGCCCACACTCCCAAAAGTACCAATTGCTCTTATATAATATTCTAACTTTCTGAGATACTGATTTTTGGGTTTTCATTGGCTGTAAAATAAGTTCATTTTAAATAGATCACTCTCTGTGTAATACATCTATATAATAATATATGAGTTTCACATTTTGAACTGAATTACTAAAATAAAGTAACTTTTCAAAGATATTGACCTATAAACTTTACATATAAAGTATTTTGTATATCTTTTCATATATTGGTCATTTTCACAAGAAACCTAGGGGTGTTTACTGGAACTCTTTCTCTCTCTCTCTTTCTGTTCAGCTCCCGTAATCTACAGCCATTTTCTCGCTCCACACCTGTTGAGAATTCTTTCCCGTAGCTTTCCTAAACAATAGCCTTTTCCCAAGCCTCCCGACATCTGGAAAACGTTGCAGTGCCCAGTTTGGGCTGATTTACGGCGGGGGGCTGTGGGTGGGAAGACTCGGGGATGGATGGGGGGGCTGGTGAGGGGTAAGGTGTGTAAATGCTATGGTCTGTTTTTGCTTGCATTTACTTTCTAATCAATAACTATTGATAACTATTGATTGATTTCATTATTCTAAGGTAGTATTATTCTAAAGAACACAGATTTAATTGTGTATTCCATTACAGTTTGTATAACAGTGTAAAAAGTCATCTTTGTTTGAAAGATGAGCAGCAAAAAAAAAAAAAAAAAAAAAAAAATATATATATATATATTAATTTAAATTAATTATGGGTGTGTTTTGGGCAAAGCAATAAATAAACTAATGTACCAGTTGTGATTTCCTTTTAAGAGGCAGGTGAGCTCTGACTTTGGCACATTCGTATATTAACAGCACAGCGCTTTTGTGTTTCTCAGCAGAGACTGATACCGATCTGCTCATTCACGCTGTGAAGATACACCAGCAGCTCATTTAATGAGTAATGATATTTTATTTTATTATTTATTCTGTTAATTATTATTATTTAATCTGTGTGGCTAAGAAGAGAGGTATGGACGGGTGACTGTTGACTGTTGTCAGGGTTTTAATCGGTCAGTGGCGCACCTGTGTTTCTAGACCACCACGCCCATCAGCGTAGAAATATTCCTAAACTCTGTTACTACTTTAACAGTAAAGGGGGAAGGTGAGAAAATAGACAGTTGACGGGGTATAAGATAGCAATGAGAATCGCGACATGCCTTGCGCAGGGTGTAAGATAGGGCCTTCAGTCGGCATGTCAAAATATTGCAATAAATATTATGTATTTTTAGATATTTGTGATGTTTAAGCACTTCAGTAGGCATTTCAAAGGGCAATTGTCAATCAAAGGCTTTTATGATGAATGGATTAATAGAAATGCTCCAAAAAAACTTTTTAAAATTGATTTCCAGTCAATTTAAAAGTTTTTAAAGCTGCTCTTATTTTGTTTCTGGACCCGAATGTACTGCCTCTGCATATGGACATCAGACACTCGTATTTTAATCCATATCAGAGAGATGAAAGAAGCTGAGGAGCATGTGGGCATTCAGAAGCTGTTCTAAACCTGAAACTGCAGCATTATTCAAAACGACACATCAAAGCTCTATTTCTGTGCATCCTGTCTCTTCTCTTCTGCTGCAGAATAACACAGTGCTGATCCTGTAGGGCAGGAAAGAACCCAGTGACCGAGTGAGGAGCTCAGACTGCGGAAACAGCAGTGATCCCCAGTTCAGGACGAGCATACGCTTATCTAAAGTTAGACTGGCAGTTCAGACAACAATGAATCCAAACACAGAATTACTACTGTTTTTTTTGTTTGTTTGTTTTTTTCGCACTATAAGGCGCATCGGATTATAAATTGCATATCAAAAGACGTACATTTTTTGGTCTATTTTCATACATGAGGCCGCTGGATTGTAAGGCGCATTATAAGACACTTAAGCAATAGAACACTCTAGGTCAGGGGTGTCCAAACTTTTTTTGTTGGGGGCCAGAAGGAGAAATATTTTTGAAGTCACGGGCCACACTCTGTAATAAAACAAATAATGAAATATACCACTTTAAATAATACATTTTCCTGATTATTTCATTTACACACCATTTTACTTGACTTACTATCTTTATCTTTGACAGTGTTGGGTAAACTAAGATTTTTCAAATTGATGTTTAATTTCATGATGTCTCTTAATATTAAACTCCTTAATTACGGCAACTTTTAGACTCTTTGCCCCGTTTTTCTGCGCTAGAAATGCGCACCCTCTCCGCTTTTAGACTCTTTGCCCTGTTTTTCTGCGCTAGAAATGCGCACTCTCTCCGCTTTTAGACTCTTTTGCCCCGTTTTTCTGCGCTAGAAATGCACGCCCTCTCCGCTTTTAGACTCTTTGCCCTGTTTTTCTGCGCTAGAAATGCGCACTCTCTCCGCTTTTACACTCTTTGCCCTGTTTTTCTGCGCTAGAAATGCGCACCCTCTCTGCTTTTAGACTCTTTGGCCTGTTTTTCTGCGCTAGAAATGCGCACTCTCTCCGCTTTTAGACTCTTTTGCCCTGTTTTTCTGCGCTGGAAATGCACACTCTCTCCACTTTTAGACTCTTTGGCCCATTTTTCTGCGCTACAAATGCGCACTCTCTCCGCTTTTAGACTCTTTGGCCCGTTTCTGACAGCTAGTGTTCAAACTTTGAATCTCACATTATAAAACCCTGCTTAACAGCGGGCCAATTTTCATTCTATTTCTAAAATACCTCGCGGGCCGCTCCAAAAAAGGAAACGGACCACAAATGGCCCGCGGGCCGTAGTTTGGACACCTCTGCTCTAGGTCATGTGTTATCGCGAATAACATCATGGCTGTTATTTGGTCGTAGATCATCACAACCTCGAGTGTTCTTTTGCTTTTATACAACAGTCTTTCTTTTTTTTACAAAATGAATAAATAAAATAAAAGACCCTCAAAAATATATAATACATATATGCTTTAATACGGACTGTGCCTTCCGCCAAAAAGTAGTTCCAGTACTGCCAACTATATTTAGCGAATTTGTCACTATATTTAGTGACTTTTCAGACTCTCTAGCGACTTTTTTTGTAAAAAAAAAAATAAAAAAACGACTAGCGACAAATCTAGCAAGTTTTTGTGGTGTTATCGGAGACTTTTGGCGACTCTGAGATGAACACACGTGCTCTTCAGTTACTGTCCTCATATAACAGTTCCGGCTAACTGCTGCTCTTGTAACATTTAACAACACGGCAAACAACCGATTTATATAATTTACGTGAAAATGTAAAACGTTATTGTAAAAAAGTCACTGCCTTTTTAAAAAGCTGTAGAAGTTGTTCATTTGTTGGATTTCATTTGTAACATATTTAAGGTGTTTTTACTCTTTTTACTGCTTTTTTCTCTTCCACAACCTTAATCCTTTACAGCTTCAAAAACATGTATTATGCAAATTAGGCGATGACATCATTTAGCGCCTTTTTTTGGACAATTTAGCAAATAGTTACTTTCCTTAATGAGGAGTTGGAAACACTAAGTAGTTCCACAACAAGTGAACTGTAACAGAACTGTAGCAACAAAACGTTGCATGGTTTTATACGTTAGCTTAAAATCAAAATTGGGGATTTAGGGGGTTAGTAAAGGTTAGGACCTTGAAATAACTCTAAAACTGTCCTCTCTTTCTCCGCGGAGTTGTCTTCATGTGAAAGCTGCACATTTGCAAGCATTTCTGCTTGTTTTGCTGGGTGGTGTTGTTGGTTAGCTAGCCATCTGGACTGTGGTTAGGTTAGCGTAGCTTGATTAAGCTTAGAATTAGCTTAGCTTAGCCTAGCCTCGCTGGTGGTTTCCGCTCCGGCTATCAGACTGTTATCGAAGTGACTGATGGATTTTCTTTCTCTTTTTTCCACAAAAGACGAGCCAATGCTGCGAGTGAGCATGCTTTGGCTGGGTGCTAGCCTGTGCTAAGCTATTGCTAATGCTGCTGCTGGAGGTGATGATTCACAAAGGTCCTGTGTGTATATGCCGTTACTTGGCAACGCATCCGTGGAGTGAATTGTTGTATAATAGTAAGGAACAGGGGGGTCACCATGTTTTCCTTTTAATTCAGCAGGTCTCGCCACTGGGTGGTAAGACCTGTAAAGCTAAGCTAAGTTAAGTAAACAAAACTGTAATTCTTTAAAAATATACATTTAAAGTGAAATGAGTGCTGGATGTTAATCTACACAGATTTTTCTCCTAAAAACTGTTTGTTTGGGTGAGTAAAGCGATTCTGTTTATTTACAGTAAGTTCAGATTTACTGGCTGCAGCAGCATTAGTATTAGCATCTAACTGTTAACTGTTAGCAGCATTATACTGAGGAATCCTGAATGTTCCGGTAAGCCAGGTTGATATCAGCCAGTGGTTCGTCACATGTAGCTTGTTTTAACATGGTAAACATGCGGACTACAGTCCGATATACTCGCCTCTGAATGGCGAAAGAGCTAGAGCCTAGCATGGTTAGCGGCTAATGCTAATTCGGCTCGAGCAGTGCAAGCCAGGGTTTTGCAGCAGGCTACAGGCTGATAATACTCACCTCGGAACTGCGAAAGAGCTAGTGCTTAGCGCTGTTAGCAACTAATGCTAATACTGCTCCAATCTTGATGCTGGAGAAACTTCACTGAAACTCCTGTATAACTCTGTACTTCAGCAGAGTGGCTTTACTGCTCCTTAATACCTGACTGGTAGAATTTATACAATAAGGAGCACCGGATTATAAGACGCACTGATGAATTTTGGGAAAATTAAAGGATTTTAAATGCACTTTATAGTGAGAATAATACAATAGTCTACTTAAACTAAGCTTTAGTTCTTTCTACATTTAAATACTGTATACACCCAATTAGTGTTTAAAAACTCCAGCAGTACTGCTGCTGTGTCTGATCCATTTGTACTACCTTATACACCACCACCACCATGCTAATCAATGCTAATCTCTGCAGTGCTGAGAATAATGACCCACCACCCAAATATTAATAATAATAGCTGTTCTTTTGTGATTCAATTCCACTGTATTGCCTCTGCAGAGAACTCTATATCACATTTATCACGTAAAAATAACTAAAAACAGCTGTGAAAAATACAGTATTACCTCCCCTGTAAAAAGTGAGGCCCTGCATTCACTTGATCCTAATGTAAACATCATTTATACATCAATAAAACATATTACATCAGCACAGCCACAGCCAGAAGCACCTAAACTGTTGGTGTAATATCATTTATTAATGCAAAAACTTATGCAGACGCTCAGATCCAGCACATCCGCTGCATTGCTTCAGTTATGTTAAATTCTGTGGTAATTACATTCACACTGGCAGCGCATTTGCCTCCGAAACCCGGCCTGACTCATGCATTATAGATCACCATCGCTAGAAAATACAGCTCAAAAAGTGCAGCTCGCATTCCTACAGCTGATAAGTGCTGCGTGGTTTGAGTTACAGGTGCAGGGTTTGTTTTTTTTAAGCTGGAAAGGAATGAAGAGGTGGAGATAAATCAGGTGTTTTTTGCGTTGTGAGGGTCGGTGGTCAGCTTTTATCTCTGATAAATGTCTTTTTTTAAGCAGTTTATCAGAAATTATCATATAGTGAGCTTATTAAAAGCCATGAATCTGTTTTTCGACTACTTTCATTTAATAAATTCAATATTTTTTGTTACGTCTGTCATTTTGCAATACAATTTTAAATATAAAAACAATACAATTTAAATGCAGTGTCTCTGTACAGTATAAAACAAATGGTAACTTGCTCTTATTGCCTACAACACTGTGACCAGGCAAACTACAATTATATAAAACATTAATAAACTGAACACCCAAAGAGCAAAAGGTAGCATTAGTGGAAAAGACAGCACAATGGTGGTGAGTTAGGGTCGGGGGACACGCCCATTATGCAAATAAATGATGCCAGGGGCCATCATTTGTACATTTGTTAATATAGTTTTCTTCTATTCTATCTACTGAAGTTAGAAAGTCTTCCCAAACAAAGTGAATGTACATTATTGCTTCACATGTATTGAGTTGATTCTGTAGTTTGTTTATAGTCTATAATCGGGTAACATCTCGTTGTCTCCAACCAAAGAAATTAAATAAGTGGGCGGAGCTTAGTTACATCTCTGTAAAGTTGAGGCGAATACAGTATTTGCTTATTTGGTTTAACCCTGAAATATTCAACTGTTTCAAAGAGCTCCACTTCTAAGACTGCAGCAAAAATAATAATTATTTTAGTAGTCGAGTAATCTGTTGGCCATTTTTCTAAATAGTTGATTAGTCAACACAATTGCTTTAAAGTGGTAGAAACAGATGAGATTTAATTTACCATGGGATATAAATGCCCTTTTCTGATATTTAGTGAGTACAGGGCATTGAGTGGTCCAGCTGCCATTATAATAGGGAGATCGCTGGTTGGAATCCTGGTCATGCAGCTTGCCAGCATATTTAATATATATATAAATATATATAATAACATTAATAGAGCAGCCCTTAACCATCCCTTACTGTGTTTCTTGTTAACATTTTTTTGTGAAGTGCATTGTAGTTTGAAATCAACCATTAGTCAACACTAAAATTTGCGAAATTAAGATTTTTAATAGATTTTTGTGGATTATCTTGACTATTTGATAGATAGATAGATAGATAGATAGATAGATAGATAGATAGATAGATCCAGCAGCAGGTATAATACACAAAGTTACAAAAGGATTAACTATAATGATACATATAAAAACAATAAAATAAAAAAGAATGTACAGTGTATATGTACAGTCTTTAGTGTGTGTGTGTGTGTAATGGAGAATGGAGGTAGTGCAGTTGAACACAATAGACAGTGAACAGATGTGCATAAAGTGAGGAGAAAGTGCAAATACACAGTTATATAATAGTTTAAATTTAAATTTAAATTTGTTGCAGCCTTATCCAATGTTGACCCTGACCACCATTAAATTCAAATTTCCAAAAAGTTAAAACTCAAACTCTGAGTTGTTAAACTCTAGGGTTCTAATAGAAATTAGATAATTTATCTAAATTTACAACATTTTCGAAATTGTTGTTAGACTTGAAGGAGAACTCTGGTGTAAAATGGACTTTTGTTGTAGTAAAACATGATAAAAAGTACTTATCTTTGATGAATAGCTCACCTCCGTTCTCCCACAGCGTTCAGAGATCCAGAAATTTTAACATTTTGTCCAACAAACACCCTTCAGACTGTGTGAGATTTGCTCCGATAAATCCACCGCTTTTTACACTGTTATCCAGCTCAAAGTAGCTCCACACCTCCTTGTTAGAATCCGGAGAGCCCTGACATTTAAAACGAGACATTAATAACTTAAAAAGTGCACAAGAAGCTTATTAAAAAAACACTGTTTACATCCTATAATGCTAGCTTTAGCTCCGAGTGCCGCCATCACTGTACTGATAATAACATAGTCATATATATACATAGACTCCGCATAGCGTAGCAGCCGGTGCCAGTTTTTAAGTTATTAATGTCTCATTTTAAATGTCAGGCTCTTCGGATTATAGCAAGGAGGTGTGGCGCTACTTTGAGCTGGATAACGGTGGAAAAAGTCATGCAGTCTGAAGGGTGTTTGGGACAAACTGTTAAAATTTCCGGATCTCAGAAAGCTGTGGGAGAACGGAGGTGTGCTATTCATCAAAGGTAAGTACTTTTTATCATGTTTTACTACAACAAAAGTCCATTTTACACCGGAGTTCTCCTTTTAAGAGTTTTGTGGTCGGTGCAGATGACCAAAACATAAAATGTAACAGAAGAAAAAGTGAATCTGAGGCAGCAGCGAGGTCAGATCAGTCCAGCCGTGCTGTAATGGCTTCATTCTGGCCTCCACACACAGTCCTGAGTCATCGGGGACATCGTTCATCCATGCCACATATGCTCCCTCGCTCAGGGATCACATCACGTCCCATTGGAGGGATACTACTACAGGGAAACCTTACCTGACTTTTAATCTCTCTTTCTTTCTCTGTTTCTCCTTCTGTTTCCACAGGAGTTCAAGTCAAACCTCCAAAAACCTTAATCAGAGGTCAAACTGTCTCGAAGTTGGACCAGTCGCTCCAAGCCTGGCTCCAAGAATCCAACAACGACGGCGGCGGCAGCAGCAATCAGAAAGCAAACAACCAACGCAAAACCAATCTCCACCTCAAGATGACCTTGCCTGGAAAGACTCTTGAGTAGAGTAAGTTCTGTCAGAGTTAGAGGACAAAAAGAAAGACTGGAGCTTTCTATTTCTGCTGCTCTGTGGCGCAAAGAACATCTCATTTGGAACAAGTGTTTTTTTTTTGGAAGGAGGCGAAAGGATTTCCCCGTGCCCTTCCCATTTTAATCCAGTGGTTGAATAAATACCGTGTGGAGATATCAACTTTTCCTCGTTCCGGAAGTGTCCAGATTGGAGACTAGGCGTAACAAAGGAAGTACAGCATGGATATCTTCAGTAGGAACATGCCCAATTGGATGTTTTGAACTTTTTGCTCTCTACTTTTATAGACTACTTTTATCTCTAAGCAACAACAAGTCTTACGATTATCTCCACACCTCCAAACCACTTGTTGTACAACCACTTGTAGACCAAGCACAGCTGAATAGCAGCTAAATGGGTGGGACAATTGGCCTATCTGAAGAAAATTAGAGAAACTTAGATATAAAATAATGAGCTGAATGATTGAGCAGCCCTTATTTATCCCCCCGTTGTGTTTTTTTCAACGTTTTTTTTATTTTTGTGTAGTGCGTTGTAGTTTGAAATCGACTATTAGTCGACACTAATATTTGCAGCCGAAGATTTTTAATAGATTTTTATTTTATTAGATTATCTTTACTATTTGTTGCAGCCTTATCCAACTCTGACCCCCATTTAAACCCAAATTTCCAAAAAGTTTAAATCAAACTGGCCAAAAAAATGCCTTGCCCATTTTAATCCAGTGGTTGGGTATATACCGTGTGGAGATATCAACTTTTCCTCAATCCGGAAGTGTCCAGATTGAAAACCAGGCGTAACAAAGGAAGTACAAAGAAAGTACAGGAAGTATAGTCATCCCAGAGCAACAAATAAGTTGATTACGATTAACTCCAGACCTCCAAACCACTTGTAGACCTGTAGACCAAGCCTGTAGACCAAGGCTGCCATTGGATGCCGCTGCCTTTTCCCACAAGAACCCTAAGAAGCAATGAAGCCACTAACGCCCATTGGTTCCCCCTCGCCCCTGCGACTCCTCAACAAGGGTCCGGACTACCTTCGGCGGCAGATCGACAGCGGGAGCCGCGGCGGCTCCACCATCAGCGCCGTGGAGAGACTCGAAGCTGACAAAGCCAAATACGTCAAGACCCAGCAAGTGATCAACACCAAGCAGGAGCCCGTACTGGTGCCCTGTGGAACTCCACCGCCCCAGCCACGCCGCAACTTCACAGTACCCGTCACCTCCACGCCGGTCCTGCCACGGCGGCCGCTGGTTACTGCCACGCCCGGTCCACCCAGGTTGGTGTTGTTATCCACTACACTGTTCCAATTCTCTTGTTGAGATCAAACTATGTTATACTATACTATACCTTATGATGATCCTTCATAATGTCAGATTACACTGTAAAAAATATTTTAAAGTTATTTTACAATAAGTCTGAAAAAAGATATATATTTTTATATAAGTTTACTGAAAAATACGGTATAAAAACCGTAGTTTTAAAAATATATATCGCATCGGTTGGAAATTCTGTAAAATTATATTTATAAGCAGGCCCATTGTTTAAACTATAGAATGTATTGGTATATATGTGAAAATATACATGTCTAAAACGAGATCAGCACAAAAATGTGGAAATATGGAAATATATGAAACACCACATATTTTTTAACTGTTTTAACGTTGTTTAACATCACTTCATGTTCCTCTCTGCTGACAACTTTTATGGAGATGCAGATTTTATTTTCCAGCAGGACTTGGCACACTGCCCACACTGCCAGAAATACCAATATGTCTTATATAATATTCTAATTTTCTGAGACACTGTTTTTTGAGTTTTCATTGGCTGTAACCAATAATTATCAACAATAAAAGAAATGAGCACTTAAAATAGATCACTCTGTGTGTAACACATCTATATAATATATGAGTTTCGCATTTGAACTGAATTACTGAAATAAAGTACATTTTTTAATTATATTATATATTATTTTTAGATGTAGTATCAGTAAGGTCAGTTGAGTCCGTGCACGCTGTAAAAGCTGTGTTCTGCACTCTCTCGGCCTGTTAATGCCCATAGCAAGCAACAGGGACATCCATCACTGCCACATATGCTCCCTTCCCACAAGGACATGAATCCTTTCCAGAGAACTTCATGCCTGCAAAGACAAATTTACACAAACAGAAAATACCCTGAAAGTTTTGTGCATGTGTTTCAGGCCCTACATATGGACATCAATGATGGGCCCAAGCAGGGTCAGTGATGGGATCTGGAGAGGGTTCAACGTGGACCCTATCTGGGGTGTAAACTGCACACATAGGGTGAATCTAGATTGAACCCGTGGAAGATTAATATGGGCTAAAATGATGATGGCGACCATTTAGGAAACCCAACTGGGTCCCATTAATTAACAACACATGTACAAACCAACCTGGAACCCACCTACCCCAAATTTCACTCATACTATCCCTATACAGTAAAATTTTCTACAAAGCCTCTTCATTTTGGTGTCTAGCATTTCGTCGCTGTCCTATGAAAAATCTCCAAAACAGCAACTTTACAGGAGAGAGAAAAAACCTTGCAAACTTTCAATGGAAGTCAATATAAAAAGAGTTTATTTCAGGTCATTTGGAAGTATTATTGGTCCGTTCATTAAGAAATTTTGGCACAGTGTAGGGACAGTTAATCTGTTCAAATTATGCAGTAAACTAAAAAAACAACAAAAATGGATTTTCATTGGACAGCGACGATATTTTTGTTCATCCCCCAGAATTTAAACCTGAAAGTCTACACTACAACTTTATCTTTATTCATTCATTTAAAATGTAGTGTGGTGACATGCAGAGCCCAAATCATGAGTATTTAGCTTTTATTAAAGTACTTTTTTTTTACTTTTATTTTATTTATAATGATTGAGAGATTCGAGGCCGGTTCCTAGTGCAAGGCTGTTTTAATTGAAGCCATAGAAAATACAAACAAAACACCAAATAATAAGACAATAAAACAAACAACCAAGAGATAGATACACTTAGTCAAATAAACAACAAAATAAAGATAACAAACCATAAAACAACAGGAACATGGGGGGGGGCAAAGAAACCACAACCTTTGGTCTAAAAACACGACCTAAAACAAAGCTAAATATGAGGTATACTGTATATACACAGATACAGATACAGACAAGGAACACCTGGAGAAGATAACGAGAGGGCGGGGTTACAAACTACACAGATGAGAACCCTGATGACAGGGGCGGAGCTAGGGTAGAGTTAGGGTGGATAGAAGACACCATCAAAACAGGGCCATGTACTTCGGGAAAGAAAACAAAGCAGAAAAAAATAAGACAGGAACAAGAAAGAAGAAGAAAATGAGAAACTGGGCTTTGGTCCAACCATTCATAGAACATGTGATCGTCTGATTTAAACACACAAACACTAACATCAGGTAAATTACACCCATAAAATGTTACTCTTTATCACTAACATTGGATTTAAAAAATCACATGAAGGCAGCAGCAACACAATGAAAATCACATAAAAAAATTGTGTGGGTGAAAATAACCTGTTCAAGTCATTGACATTAAAGCTCCAGCTCGACAACTCCAGACAAACCCCTCAGAACCTGATCTTTATTTTTATTGGTCCCTCTTCTGTTTCTACAGGGTTCCAGCAACTCAGTCCAGCGACGACAATGAGGACGACTCCAGGAAGGAAAACCGGCGAGACCCAGAGCTTCAGAACTGCAACAACTTCAACCGGCTGCCTCCGCTAGTCCCGAGGAGCCCCGTCAGGGCAGCTCTGGTGGCGCCTCATAGTGCCCCCATTCTGCGGAGAAGTACGGGAAAGCGTATGCTGCGGCCAGATTCGCTCGTCATCTACAGGCAGAAGAAAGAGTGCAAGAGTCCCAACAATAGCGGAAGTAGTGGAACCATGAGCTCGGAGGTGAAGGGGTACAGCTTCGTCCGACGCCTCTTTCAGGGGTCCATGAGAGAGAAGAACTCGAAGTCGACAATCAGCGAGGAAAAGGGTTCGTCTCGAGACGGCGACTCGCGCATGTCGTGGTCAATCGACCGGGACATTTCTGATGGCGGCACCGAGACCAGGAGGTCGAGCAGGACGGCAGAATCCAACAACGGCAACAGCGGATTCCTAGAGCCTTCAAATCCCATCGTGAATACCTTCCGAGACGTGCCAGACAACGGGAATGGGAAAATCCAGAACCCTTGGCTTCGGGCGAGCTTGCGACGCTCCGAATCGGACCTTCACCTCCGTGTCTCGGTAGCTCTTTCCGAGCAGGAGCGCTTCTTTGACTTTTGCGGACTTGACCGAGACATGGTGGACCGTCTTGGGGCTGAGAACTTCCTCTCGGGGGGTAGTTCGGCCGACTCGCTCTCGCTTGTCCTCCGCAGCGTAGGAGGAGGAGGAGGCGGCTCAGAACCCAGCGAGTTCTCCCGCCATTCAGGGGAAGGGTTGGTCCAAGAGGAAGTAGCCGAGCAGGCGCCCACAGGAGTGTCTATCATCGAGAGGAACGCCCGAGTAATCAAGTGGCTTTACGGCTGCAAGAACGCTACACGGGAAACGGCCAAAGGTCCAAAAGAGTCAACCGTGTAGCCAGCAGTCCTCTCAGACTAGTGGACCTCTGGCTCTTGTTTAAGGACTACATGCATGACGCAGGGTTGTCATACTTCTGATAAAGCTAATATGCTCTATTTATTTTATTTTCATGGTGGCATTTTTGTGTGTGAGAGAGACTTTGAAATATTCAGGAATATTGCGGGTCCTTATTGCAGTAGTTTGGCAAAAAAAATTAAATTGCACAGTTCTTCCCTTTAATGGTTGTATATCTGTTTGTTGTCTGAATTTGTTTGTCGGAAGCTTCCTAAGAGCTAAGAGGCTAATGTAGCTCATGTGAAAATGTCATAAATGCCCTAAATATAATCTATTAACTGCGAATCTGAATGTGAATGTGTATGTGATTCAGTTTCTACAGCCAGTTCGGAATTGATGACATATATATATCTACTCAACATTTAGTTTAAAAGTGTCTGAGAAAAAGTGAAAATGGACAGCCCTTTAGAAGACCCTTATTGCAATCCATTCCAATCCAGGTTTAAAGTTGTTCTACAGTTCAAAGAAACCAAAGAAGTGAAAGTAATAATGTGTCTCTTTAGAGTCCAGCTGCAGCCAGTACATTGGCTTGATAGTTCCTAGGGATTCTGGAGAAGATGAAACCGAAACTTCACGTGAAGCGCTGCTTATTAATGCATTAGCATCAGTTTAGGAGCCTGAACTGTCTTGAAAAATAGAAGTCCCATAAAAATGTAATCTGACAATCCTAAAAAAAAGCATAAAACTAAACAAAAAAAAGATTTCGGACTCTTTATCTGCACAGTAAATGTAGCCATGCCTACTTTAAGCTGATTTATATTATTTTAAGGAGTCTTACATAATGTGGTTTAAGTAAAATGTGGTTCACATTGTTATAAAATGAAAAAATGATCTCAATCCATTACATGTTAGCTACATTACCCTCATAGCTCTTGTTCACAGCTATAGGAAGCCAACTTCAGGCACTTACAGGCACCAAACACATATTTTAGATGACTTATGGAGAAAAAACTTTTTTTTTACAGAACTATGTAACATTTTCTGTCATTTTCTAGATTTTGTGCATTGAGCTGTAACCTGGTCATCTCTTTTTGTTGAGCTCACTTAAAAACATGAGTATTGTTTCACTGTCCTGCAAAAACCTTGCAAAATCTCTTAAAACAGCAAATTTACAGGAACTTCAGTGGAAATCGGTGTAAAACGATTTTATTCCAAGTCATTTTGGACCATTTCTATTGGTCCAATTATCGTCAAATTTGGTGAAAATGTTAAGAACTACTGCCCAATTCACAAGAAACATCAAAAATCGAGATTAAAAAAAGGTTTTTGCGTGAAATTAGCCATATTCTCTTTACGTTTTTTTTTGTTCTTGTTGTCTGAGAAAGCAGTGCTTTTTGCTGATGCACATCTCAGTGGATGAATAATTGAAAACGGAGGACTACTAAGCTTTTCTTCTTCCCAGACGTGGGGATTAATGTGTGAGTGTGAAGTGAACCATGTGTACCTCCTTCCCCAACTGGCCCAGTTTTCTGCCCCCCTCCCAAACGCAGGCGTTGGAACGAACGGACGGACGGCCGGACCCCCGCTCGGCAGAGCTGCTAATGCACTGATGCACTGAACTGGAGAGAGAGAGAGATTTATATATATGCAAAGTGAGATACTATCTACTGCTACAGCTAACCGCTAAAGCTAATCATCAACTTCAGACCAAAGAGAGAACCACCACCAAATAACGTTCAGACGTTTTAAACCCACCAAATGGAACGAGTCAGCTGTGCTGATTGGATAAATAATGTAAAATCTGGTTTCCAACACTGTTATATGTACAAAAAATTAAACCCATCATAAAGCCTAGGGCTGCGTCCCAAATGCGTACTACACTACACACTAATACTACGATTGGTCGCTGTCCAATGAAAAACAAGTCTCTCCAGAACAGCAACTTTACAGGAGAGAGAAAAAACCTTGTAAAGTTTCAATGGAAGTCAATGTAAAAATAGTTGATTTCAGGTTATTTTGAAGTATTTCTATTGGTCCATTCACCAAGAAAATACTTGAAAAAAGGAGATACTTGATTTTTATTGGACAGAGAAGATATACTCAATATAGATCTTAATACATCCCAACACATTTTACACATTTATCTAATCGGTTTACTCAAGAACTAGTTACCATTAGTAATTTATACGCAATTGTGACGCACCCAATATTTTTTGGACAAAGGTTCTTGGGTCCATTTGTCTAAAACCACATAAATAGGATGTCCACATGGCTTCAGGCTAATCTGTGATTATTGAAACATGTTGTTTTGATGCTAATTGCAAGGTATAAGCTAATATATAGCCTATATTAGCATTAGCTCTGTAGCTCCAATTTTACCAAAGAAATTATTGCTGATTGATTACATTTAGGATTAGACTCCAAAAATGACTGGTATGTATTAATTGGGTATATTTGAGTATACTCAACACATTTTACACATTTATGTAACCAGTTTACTCAAGAACTAGTTAGCGTTAGTAATTTGTACGCAATTAGGACGGACCCAATATCGTTTGGACAAAGGTTCTTGCGTTTTTTTTTTCCAAAATCACAAAACTAGGATGTTTACAGGATGTCAGGCTAATCTGTGATTATTAAAACATGTTTTTTGATGCTAATTGCACAGTAAGCTAATATAGCTCTGATACAAACCCAAATATATATCCCAATTTCACCAAAGAAATCATTGCTGATGGATTCAATTTGGGATTAGACCCTAAAACGACTGGTTCTGAGTATGGAACAAATCCAAATATACAGTACTGCGCAAAAGTTTTAGGCACCTGTGGGAATTTCAGTAAAGAAAAAGCTTCTTATCTGTGCAGTAAGTGTTTATAAGCTCAGTAAAACATTATTACAGCATTACAATAAATACAAACAGCAGTTTTACAAAAAAGCAGCTACAGCTTTTACAGCCCTGTTTTATTCCTTAAAACATCTCCTAATCTCTCCTCCTCATCTGAGTTTAATAGAGTTATTTCTCATCATATTAATCAACACCTGGTTTGTTAAATTGGTAAATATGGTAAATCAGGTGAGCTGCTGACGGAACTGAACATAATTATACACATGCTGGCTGAGGACACTTTGTTCTTCAGCTTGGCTCACAGGATATAACATACTTAGTTACAAATGAGAATTCCTTGTTGTGTTTTACTGTATCTATATTTATTTGCATCTGTTCAAATCATATGTGGTGCTTTTTAGGGAAAATCACTCATATTACTGATTGAGAAAAATGGATTAGTGTACTTTGCTTTGGTGCCTAAAACTTTTGCACAGAGCTGTATATCCCGATTTCACCAAAGAAATCATTGCTGATAGCTGCCATAACATTAGCACCACTAGCAGGAGAAATGGATAGAAAAAAAATATATAAATAAAGGTATATAAATAAAAAAAAGAATGGACAAGCGTATGGATCTTGGCTACTTGGACGAGGGCAAAACTGTGATGTTTTATAAGATTTAAGGGTTGAAACATCTCAAAAACATCTTCCCAGTATGCATTGGTCAGTTCCTATCAAACGTGCTCCAAGGACAACCAGTGAACTAGCAACAAATAGCCTCCTTATTATTAGGCACTATTATAACTAATGTTATGGCAAATCAGTGTTTAAATCCCCAAATTTACCCAAATTGCTTCACTTTTCTTTGAATTATTACTTTAAACCAGGGGTGTCCAAACTACGGCCAAAACGGGCCAAAGAGTCTAAAAGCGG
The DNA here is from genome assembly GCF_023375975.1 of Astyanax mexicanus. Classification (NCBI taxonomy): domain Eukaryota; kingdom Metazoa; phylum Chordata; class Actinopteri; order Characiformes; family Acestrorhamphidae; genus Astyanax; species Astyanax mexicanus. The sequence continues at coordinate 119,638,400 of NC_064408.1, forward strand.
AGAGAGTGCGCATTTCTAGCGCAGAAAAACAGGGCAAAGAGTCTAAAAGCGGAGAGGTTGCGCATTTCTAGCGCAGAAAAACGGGGCAAAGAGTCTAAAAGCGGAGAGGGTGCGCATTTCTAGCGCAGAAAAACGGGGCAAAGAGTCTAAAAGCGGAGAGAGTGCGCATTTCTAGCGCAGAAAAACGGGCCAAAGAGTCTAAAAGCGGAGAGAGTGCGCATTTCTAGTGCAGAAAAACGGGCCAAAGAGTCTAAAAGCGGAGAGAGTGCGCATTTCTAGCGCAGAAAAACGGGGCAAAGAGTCTAAAAGTTGCCGTAATTGAAGAGTTTAATATTAAGAGACATCATAAAATAAAACATCAGTTTGAAAAATCTTAGTTTACACAACACTGTCAAAGATAGATAAAGATAGTAAGTCAAGTAAAATGGTGTTTTAATGAAATAATCAGGAAAAAGTATTATTTAAAGTGGTATATTTCATTATTTGTTTTATTACAGAGTGTGGTCCGTGACTTTAAATATATTTCTCCTTCTGGCCCCCAACAAAAAAAGTTTGGACACCCCTGATCTAAACTATAAATTTAAGGCGATACGTTTCTCCTGCACATATTTAACCCCAAATAACAAACCCCCGGCAATAACTAGAATGACCTTTTGACCTCAGGACTCAGGACACTGACCTGTTTGAGTCCCAGCGCTATTTTTCCTCTCTATAAATGAGAGGAGGACACATCCCCGAGTCCATCACTCACCGACCGACTCTTCTCCACAATGAAGACCCGGGTCGTCCTGGGTATTATAATAAAAAGCACAGGGCGAAATGAGTCCCGAGGCCTGCTGAGGAATCCGGGGTCAGGGGGGTGATGGCGGGGAGAGCCGGGGAAGGCGTGAGATCGGCTGCAGAACAGATCCCTCTATAAATGTTTAGACGTTCAGACGTTTTCCTGCAGAATCACAGCTAAACCTGTAAAAGCCTGAAATCCCTAAAAAAAACCCTTTCCTGCAAGAGTTCAGACCGTTCCCAGCCGCCTCTCTCTTTCTATCTCTCCTGCATGTTTACACAACAACTGCAGAGTCTGGAAGAGATTTAGATTTTATTTCCAAACACAGATGTGTATAATTGTGTATAATTCGCACAGAAAATGAAAAAATAAAGATGTATCTTTTAATGAAAAACTTATTCTGACTCTTGTTTTTACTGCTGAAATGAAAGATTCTTTCAAATAACTGCATTATCTGTATAATCTGTGCTCTTACAATCATGGGTTTTCTATTCATCAAGCTTTCACAAACTTAAAAATGCATGTGAAAAAAATGAAATCCTAAAAAAAAAAGGTTTGGTAACAGTTGAAAACAAAGGAGCATTAATTAATTAAGCGCATCGGTCAATTGCGATTCATGCAACTGGATTTAAAGCAAGCCTTAAAATGTGCAAAAGGCATGTACCAATTCTCTTAACTAACCAATCAGTGTGTCAGTTGTCATTCCCTTTAAGAGGCAGGTGAGCTCTGACTTTGGCGCGTTTGTATCTTAACAGTGTGGCGCTTTTGCGCGTCTCAACAGACACTGATAGTGACCTGCACTTTCACACTGTAAAGACACATCAGCAGCTCATTTAAGAAAACAGCAATGTTATTTTATTCTTTATTCTGTTTATTGTTGAGTTAAAAGCTGGCTTTGCGAACAGCACTCCTGCTTGGCTAAAATGGGATTGGACGGCTGACTGTTGTCTGGGTTTTAATCAGTCAGTGGCGCACCTGTACTTCCCGCAGCCAAGATAGAAACATGCCAGAAATTTACCTGAAATACACACATCACTTTCAGACCACCACACCCATCAGTGTAGATATATTCAGAAGCTCTGTTGCTCTTTAAATAAGGCAGGTGCTAGGCATGTTGGTAGGGTGTAAGATAGCAATGAGCATCGTGATCCCACAATCGTCCGATCACAGGTTTCAATCGTCCGACCACCGAGTGTCAGTTTGTCTTTGCTATCATAATGACAGGATAAGTACTAGTTTCAGTAGACATAACGTGAAATAAATCAATTATCGTTTCACTCTTTAAGAGCCAAGTGCGCTCAGACTCAGACTGATGGATAAGTATTTGCCAAGATAGCAATATGTCAGACATTTACCTGAACACTCTTCATTTCCAGAAAATTTCAAGGGTAGATTAATTCAGAAGCTTTGTTGCTATTTAAACGAGGCAGGTGCATGGCGTGAAAATAGACTGTTGGCGGGTGTAAGATAGTAATGAGCATCAGGATGTGCCTTGCAAAGGGCCCAAGATATTGCAAACACATCATTACAGATACAACAGTCTTAAATCAGCTTACATTTGGGAAACCTACCATATATTCGGACAAATATAAATTATAAATAAAGAAAATGTATAAATTTGGGTAAAAAAGTGTAAAGAATTACAATCATATTTATTAATGAATGTGCGTCTTGTTTGGATGCAACTTATTACTAAGTATATTACTTATAATCGCTGTCAATGAAAACTGTATATCTCCAAAATTATAAAGATAATCTTTACCTTTATATATTTAAATGGAAGTCGATTTCAATTTAAAAGTAATTAGTTTCAAAATATTTTATTCTATTTCTATTGGTCCATTCATCATGAAAGTTGGGCACGGTATAAAGAAATGGCCAGATTCTGCCATATATGAAAAACATGTTTTTTCTTCCCCCCGACAGCAGTGAAATATGTATCTCTGAACTGTTCCAACAGAACTGTGGTGAGTTTAGGCTCTGAATTGTCGTAAAGACTTGTGAGGTCAGAGCGTGAGATTTACGACTTCACTGAATGATGTCATCATGAATTTTACAGTGTGTGTTACTCACTGAACTCTCAGCATTATGACAGAGTGCAGTGTGTATAGAGTTTTATATCTGCCAATTATACAATAAAACACACACAGGCCTGTACTGCTGCAGCCTGAGCCGTCACTACATCACGTCTCACAGCCAGGACTACGAGTGAGTGTGTGTGTGTGTGTGTGTTGTCTTTTCCCATTTGTGCATCTCGTTTTGGACCCACCAGGATCCATTAAAACCCAGAGAAAAAGACAAATACAAAGGAGTGTGTTTGGTTTAGGTGGTCAAATTACACCTCTAACACAGGCTAAACACTCCCCCAACACAGTCTCAACACACTCTCAATACAGCCCCGAAACACTGCCTGCACAGCACCAACACACTCTCAATTTAACCCCAACACACTCCCCAAAACACAGCAACAACACACTCAATAAAGCACCAGCACAGCACCAACACACTTTCAATACAGCACCAACACAGCCACAACACAGTCCTAACACAAACCCAGTAAAACAGCACAACCCCATGCTTCCCCAACTCTCTATCTTAACACACCCTAACACAGTCCTATCACACTCTCAATACAGTACCAACACAGCTTCAAAACACTCTCAATACAGCACCAACACAGCTCCAACACACTCTCAATACAGCACCAACACACTCTCCATACAGCCCCAAAACACTGCCAGCTCAGCACCAACGCACTTTAAATACAGCACCAACACACTCTCCATACAGCCCCAAAACACTGCCAGCACAGCACCAACGCACTTTAAATACAGCACCAACACAGACACAATATTCTCAATACAGCACCAACACACTCCCAACACACTCTCAATACAGCACCAACACACTCCCAACACACTCTCAATACAGCACCAACACAGCCACAACACAGTAACACAAACCCAGTACAACAGCACAACCCCATGCTTCCCCAACTCTCTATCTTAACACACCCTAACACAGTCCTATCACACTCTCAATACAGTACCAACACAGCTTCAAAACACTCTCAATACAGCACAAACACAGCACCAACACACTCTCAATACAGCACCAACACACTCTCAATACAGCACCAACACACTCTCAATACAGCACCAACACACTCCCAACACACTCTCAATACAGCACCAACACACCCTCAATACAGCACCAACACACCCTCAATACAGCACCAACACAGCTACAACACACTATCAATACAGCACCAACACACTCCCCACACACTCTCAATACAGCACCAACACAGCCACAACATAGTCCTAACACAAACCCAGCACAACCCCAATACCTCCCCAACTCTCTCCCCAAACACACCCTAACACAGTCCAATCACACTCCACAGCACCAACACAGCAATCACAGCACCAACACAGCTACAAAACACTATCAATACAGCACCAACACAGCCTCAACACACTCTCAATACAGCACCAACACAGCCCCAACACACTCGCAATGCAGCACCAACACAGCCACAACACAGTCCAAAAAAAAACCAGTACAACAGCACAACCCAAATACCTCCCCAACTCTTTTCCCAAACACACCCTAACACAGTCCAATCACACTCTCTATACAGCACCAACCCAGCTACAACACACTATCAATACAGCACCAACACACTCTCAATACAGCACCAACACAGCCACAACATACTCCCAATACAGCACCAACACAGCCCCAACACACTCTCAATACAGCACCAACACAGCCCCAACACACTCTCAATACAGCACCAACACAGCTAAAACACACTATCAATACAGCACCAACACACTCTCAATACAGCACCAGCACAGCCACAACATACTCTCAATACAGCACCAACACAGCCCCAACACACTCTCAATACAGCACCAACACAGCCCCAACACACTCTCAATACAGCACCAACACAGCTAAAACACACTATCAATACAGCACCAACACACTCTCAATACAGCACCAACACAGCCACAACATACTCTCAATACAGCACCAACACAGCCCCAACCCACTTTCAATACAGCACCAAGACACTCCCAACACACTCTCAATACAGCACCAACACAGCCACAACACAGTAACACAAACCCAGCACAACAGCACAACCCCATGCTTCCCCAACTCTCTATCTTAACACACCCTAACACAGTCCTATCACACTCTCAATACAGTACCAACACAGCTTCAAAACACTCTCAATACAGTACCAACACAGCACCAACACACTCTCAATACAGCACCAACACACTCTCAATACAGCACCAACACACTCCCAACACACTCTCAATACAGCACCAACACACTCCCAACACACTCTCAATACAGCACCAACACACCCTCAATACAGCACCAACACACCCTCAATACAGCACCAACACAGCTACAACACACTATCAATACAGCACCAACACACTCCCCACACACTCTCAATACAGCACCAACACAGCCACAACATAGTCCTAACACAAACCCAGCACAACCCCAATACCTCCCCAACTCTCTCCCCAAACACACCCTAACACAGTCCAATCACACTCCACAGCACCAACACAGCAATCACAGCACCAACACAGCTACAAAACACTATCAATACAGCACCAACACAGCCTCAACACACTCTCAATACAGCACCAACACAGCCCCAACACACTCGCAATGCAGCACCAACACAGCCACAACACAGTCCAAAAAAACCCAGTACAACAGCACAACCCAAATACCTCCCCAACTCTTTTCCCAAACACACCCTAACACAGTCCAATCACACTCTCTATACAGCACCAACCCAGCTACAACACACTATCAATACAGTACCAACACACTCTCAATACAGCACCAGCACAGCCACAACATACTCTCAATACAGCACCAACACAGCCCCAACACACTCTCAATACAGCACCAACACAGCCCCAACACACTCTCAATACAGCACCAACACAGCTAAAACACACTATCAATACAGCACCAACACACTCTCAATACAGCACCAACACAGCCACAACATACTCTCAATACAGCACCAACACAGCCCCAACCCACTTTCAATACAGCACCAACACAGCTACAACACACTATCAATACAGCACCAACACACTCTCAATACAGCACCAACACAGCCACAACACACTCTAAATACAGCACCAACACAGCCACAACAGACTCTCAATACAGCACCAACACAGCCCCAACATACTCTCAATACAGCACCAACACAGCCACAACACACTCTCAATACAGCACCAACACAGCCACAACACACTCTCAATACAGCCCCAACACACTCTCAATACAGCACCAACACACTCTCAATACAGCACCAACACAGCCACAACAGACTCTCAATACAGCACCAACAAAGCCCCAACACACTCTCAATACAGCACCAACACAGCCCCAACACACTCTCAATACAGCACCAACACAGCACCAACACACTTGCAATGCAGCACCAACACAGCCACAACACAGTCCTAAAAAAACCCAGAACAACAGCACAACGCAAATACCTCCCCAACTCTTTTCCCAAACACACCCTAACACAGTCCAATCACACTCTCTATACAGCACCAACACAGCTACAACACACTATCAATACAGCACCAACACACTCTCAATACAGCACCAACACAGCCACAACATACTTTCAATACAGCACCAACACAGCTCCAACACACTCTCAATACAGCACCAACACAGCCACAACACACTCTTAATACAGCACCAACACAGCCACAACACACTCTCAATACAGCACCAACAAAGCCCCAACACACTCTTAATACAGCACCAACACAGCCACAACACACTCTCAATACAGCACCAACACAGCCACAACACACTCTCAATACAGCACCAACACAGCCTCAACACACTCTTAAAACAGCACCAACACAGCCACAACACACTCTCAATACAGCACCAACACAGCCACAACACACTCTCAATACAGCACCAACACAGCCACAACACACTCTCAATACAGCACCAACACAGCCTCAACACACTCTTAATACAGCACCAACACACTTTTAATAGAGCACCAACACAGCCTCAACACACTCTCCTCAAACACAGCCCAAACACTCTCCTTAAACACAGCCCCATAACCTTCTTCAAACACAGCCCCAACACACTCTCCTCAAACACAGTCCCAACACACAGCACAACCTCAGAACACCTGGAAACACACCATCAACACTCTACCCCAACACAGCCCCAACACATTGCTAAAATATGTAAGTGATTAGAAGCTGAATTCAGTAAATTGGATGGGTAAGCGAATATTTTTGGCAATATATTGCATATACTTTGGGACACAGTAACAGTAATGGATCTATTTCAGGGTAATGATGTTACACAGCTGAATGAACAGCTGTCATTTTCATCCTCACTGGCAGCTGATGCAGCTTTTTACCCATCAGGCTTCAGATGGATGAGAGCGGGGAAGTGATTCCATCAATAATGAATCTGATTCTGATTTTCCGCTCAAAGATCGACTTCAGATGAAGTAAAAATGCAGCTTAACAGCATCCAGCACAACTACAGTGTATTATTACTCTTAAAGCTCCCAAACTGTGGTCAAAAATGAAAAACAAAAATAAACAGTTAACAGCTGTGCTGAATTGATCAAGAGTTAATTACTTAAATGTCTTGTCTCTTAATAAAATGTTTGAGAGCATCAGGTGTAAAGTAGTGAAGAGGTAGAGTTACAGGTATACAGTGAATAGTGAATATTTGAGTAATGTTCTAATCCAGATTATGTCAAGAACTCAACTCAACTACAGACTTTGAGAAGTGAAGGTCAAATAACCCAAAACATTTCAAGAACTTTGAAAGTATCCTCACGAGCAGTGGCAAGACCACCAAAAATGTTGAATGATGAAACAATTACCCTGTACCCAATATGTTTCAAGCTGTATTTCTTGCTCCTAGGTTCCCCCTATAGTCAGGAAGTTGGGAATTCATGCTTTGAGCTACTGCTACAGGACTCTCTTTACACATGCTTTTCTGGACAAGCTGAGAACTACAGAACCAAACATGAAAGTGAAGACTGTAGAGTAATATTACAAGATTCTGTTCACTTCACACAGTGTAGTTACACAGTGCAGTTAGCAGCATTCCAACCTGGATTTTAAACCTGCTATTTTCAGGTTAAAAAGTGACATGCCGTATTTTTCGCACTATAGGACGCACCAGATTATAAGGCGTATTTTGTGACACTAGTTAGGCACAGGGGTGTTGCCATGCTTCCCATCTAATTCAGCATCTGTAAAGACTTTAAAGAAAGCCTAAGCTTAGTAAACAAAACTGTAATTTCCTAAAAAAAAATAAATAAAAACCTTTTCAGACGAGTCAGACAAGTTAAACGAGCGCTGGATGTTAATTTACACAGATTTGTCTACTGAAAACTGTTTATTTTGTTGAATAAATTGCTTTTGTTTATTTACAGTAAGCTTAGATTTACAGATTTCCACTAAGGCTGGAGCATTAGCATTAGTGGCAATTTGCTAATGCAGCCTAACTGCCGCCTGACAGAGCTACACCGAGGAACCCTGAGTGTTCCGGCAAGCCAGGGCGATATTAGCTAGCGGTTCGCACAGACTACAGTCCGATATACTCACCTCTGAACAGCCAAATGGCTAGCACGTTTAGCAGGTAATGCTAATACTGCTCCAGCAGTGCTAGCCAGGGCAAGAAGCAGACTACAGACCGATAATACTTACCTCTGAACCGCCAAATGGCTAGCACGTTTAGCAGGTAATGCTAATACTGCTCCAGCAGTGCTAGCCAGGGCAAGAAGCAGACTACAGACCGATAATACTTACCTCTGAACCGCCAAATGGCTAGCACGGTTAGCAGGTAATGCTAATGCTCAGTGTTCTCAAGTGTCACGCTTTGAGCATGTGACACACGCACCTCAGCGAGTTCATATGCCACACATGATATTTCTCACGCTTGCCAATCCATCGGCTGTATATTAAATTGTACTCTCGTTGAGCCAATCAGAATATCTGATCACTCTGTTGTTAGACAGACCTAGTCAAAGAGGGTGGAGTTTCAGCCAGAGTGTCAGGTGCGAAGAAATGTCCGATTCGAAAGTTCTGAAACACGCGTCGGTGACCAACTGAAGGAGAACGGCAGTAACCCCCCCCTTTAAACAACTGAAGAAGAACAGCGCGCATGCTAATGCTGCTCCAGCAGTGCTACCCAGGGCAAGAAGTAGACTACAGACCGATAATACTCACCTCTGAACGGCCAAAAACCTAGTGCTTCAAGAATAATGCTAATACTGCTCCAGCAGTGCTTATCGCTTAGCGGGTAATGCTAATATTGCTGGAGAACTAAAGTGAAACTCCTGTATAACTTCAGCAGAGTGACTGCTCTTTAATACCTTACCCGTAGAATTCATACATAAGGCGCACTGTCGATTTTTGGGAAAATTCAAGTATTTTAAGCGCACCTTATAGTGCACCTTATAGAGCAAAAAATACAATAATGCTTTTTTAAGCCTTAAGTACAGTATTATTCCCCTGCGCTGCTTCAGAGGATGTAGAGCAGCACTACTGGATTTGGCTCTGGATTGAGGAAATGATTGGGAGCGCGCTCCTGGCGAACTTCCTGTCAGCGCTCCGGCCATATGAAAAGTTAATTAGGTGTAAATTTATAATCATAACACACAGCTAACACTGTTAGCGTCTGCAGTGTCTGCAGGCAGTCGGAGGCAGATGAGCAGCTATTTCTGGCGCGGTGGAGAAATAGACGCTCAGGGCCAACAAACAGCGACTAAACAAATGTCACGCTGATCAAAGAGAGAAAAGTGCAGCGTCTGGATTTCAGCAGATGTGAAGAAATACAACAAAAAAAGAACGCTGTGGAAGACTGTCTGACAGGGACCGGTTCACACTGTAAAAGAATATAAACGGCTTCAACTCAAAAACTTAAGTTTAAAATTAGCCTTAAAGTTTTTAAGTTAATTAATTGGGATTTACAGTTTTCTTCGACTAACGATTTTACAACTGTCTGAAGTAAAGTGGAAAGAAATTGATAAGATATTTGAAACGTTTTTAAGAAATAAAAAACTGAAAAGTGTGGCGTGCAATATTATTCAACCCCTTGCGTTAATACTTTGTAGCGCCACCTTTTGCTGTGATTACAGCTGCAAGTCGCTTGGGGTTTCTCTCTATCAGTTTTGCACATTGAAAGACTAGAAAGAATTTTTGCCCATTCTTCTTTGTAAAACAGCTGGATATCAGTGAGGTTGGATGGAGAGCATTCCAACACCTGGATATGTTTATTTGTGAACCGTTCCATTGTAGATTTTGCTTTATGTTTTGGATCATTGTCTTGTTGGAAGGTAAATCTCCGTCCTAGTCTCAGGTCTTTTGCAGACTCTTTCCAGAATGGTCCTTTATTTGGCTCCATCCATCTTCCCATCAATTATAACCATCTTCCCCTAACCATGTTCCTGCTGAAGAAAAGCAGGCCCAAACCATGATGCTGCCACCACCATGTTTCACAGTGGGGATGGTATGTTCAGGGTGATGAACTGTGTTACTTTTACACCAAACATATAGTTTTGCATTGTGGCCAAAACGTTTGATTTTGCTTTCATGGTGGATTGTGGCAAACTTTAAACAAGACTTTTTATGGATATCTTAAAAAAATGGCTTTCCTCTTGCCACTCTTCCATAAAAGATGGATAGAGTTAAATGTAGGACAATCCTGGAAGAAGAAAACCTGGTGGAGGCTGCAAAAGACTTCAGACTAGGAAAGAGATTCACCTTCCAGAAGGACAACGACCCTAAACATACAGCCAGAGCTACAGTGGAATGGTTTGGATCAAAGAATATTCATGTGTTAGGATACCATTATCACTGTCCAATGAAAGACACGTATCTCGGAAACGGCTACTTTACAGGAGAGAGAAAAAACCTTCTAAACTTCAATGTAAGTCAGTCATTGTAAAAAGGGTTCATTTCAGATCATTTCAAAGTAAATACAGGGGTTGGACAATGAAACTGAAACACCTGTCTCATTTTAGTGTGGGAGGTTTCATCATGGCTAATTTGGAGCAGCCTGGTGTTCAATCTTCATTAATTGCACATTATTGCACCAGTAAGAGCAGAGTGTGAAGGTTCAATTAGCAGGGTAAGAGTGCAGTTTTACTCTAAATATTGCAATACACACAACATTATGGGAGACATACCAGAGTTCAAAAGAGGACAAATTGTTGGTGCACATCTTGCTGGAGCATCTGTGACCAAGACAGCAAGTCTTTGTGATGCATCAAGAGCCACGGTATCCAGGGTAATGTCAGCATACCACCAAGAAGGACCAACCACATCCAACAGGATTAACTGTGGATGCTTTAAGAGGAAGCTGTCTGAAAGGGATGTTCGGGAGCTAACCCGGATTGTATCCAAAATGTGCACCTCAACTCGTGACAATAAATTATTGTGGTCTAAAAGCAGGTGTTTCAGTTTCATTGTGTAAGGGGCAGTTTGTGTGCTCAAATTATGTAGTGAACTTGTTTGTCATTGGAAAATATGGTACCTGTGGGAGTTCTGTTTGTTGCTGAACACTGCAGTACCGCTCAGCCCAGTCTAATCCGGACAGATGTCGGCAAGGAACCCAGAACCTCTGCTGAAGGTAATCCAGATCCAGCACACAGTGTGTGTGTGTGTGTGGCTGGCCGGGTTTGTGGAGTGTGGCAAATCTGGCCTAATTCTTCTGGGCCAGCAGCTCCAACATGCCAATGCCATCCATGCCTGAGAGCAAGAGATACGCCTGAGTCAGAGAGAGAGGGAGAGAGAGAGAGAGAGAGAGAGAGAGAGAGAGAGAGAGAGACAGACAGACAGAGAGAGAGAGAGAAAGAGAGAGAGAGACAGAGAGAGAGAAAAAGAGAGAGAGAGATGGTGGCTTCCAAAAAGGAACAGTTTCTGCCACCAAAGCATCAGCAGTGCACTTTTCACAAAATGCAAATAAATAATCCAGAATACTGTGAGATTTATACCTCCAGATATAGAAAAAGAGACACCTGCTTCATGAAGGAAGTCACACATCCAGAATATATATATAGCATATGAAAAAAGGTGATTTAGTTTATTAAAGAAAAAAAATATTCAAACCAATCTAGCCTTAATAAATTGGTTGTTGGTTAAGTCAAGCTTTACTGATAACTTGTGACCAGTCTTTCACATCTCTGTGGAGGAATTTTGTTTCACTCTTCTTTACAGAATTATTTTAATTCAGACACATTGGAGGATTTTCCAGCATAAACATCCTGTTTAAGATCATCAACAGCATCTCAATCATCCAGACTTTAACTAGACCACTCCTCTAAAACCTTCATTTAGTTTTTTTATTTTAATCCATTCAGAGATGAACTTGTTTGTGTGCTTTGGGTCATTGTCCTGCTGCAGAACCCAAGTACACCTGAGCTTGAGGATCACTAAAGAACAGATGGAGGATATTCTCCTTCAGGATTGTCTGATAAACAGCAGAATTCCTGCTTCCATCTATTACAGCAAGTTATCCAGCAGCTCCAGATCATCACACTAATCACACTAATCACACATCCACCACCATGTTTTACTACGTTCAGTATGATGATCTTTCTCTGAAATGATGTGTTTTATAGTTTTATTCTAGATGTAACGGATGTGACACACACCTTCCAAAAAGTTCCACTTTTGTCTCGTCAGTCCAAAGTAGTGTATATTTACCCAAAGTTCTGAAGATCTTTAAGATGTTTTATATTGGAATTCTCCCATGGAGACCATTTTCACCCAGTCTCTTTCTTATTAGTGAATCATTAACACTCATTAACCTTAACTGAAGGCTTAACTGAGACCTGCAGTTCTTTAAATGTTGTTCTGGGTTATTTTGGGATCTCCTGGATGAGTTGTAATCAGGCCTGGCAGTGTGTCTTTGCTATCGTAACAACGGGGAAAGTACACCAAGCAGATGTAGGACAGGAGCTCTGACTGAAGAAGGAATATCTCCTCTCTGAGAGGATGAGCGTTACTTTGTTCTGCTCCGGGATGAAAAACAGTATGAACATTGTGTGTATGAATGTGTGTGTGTGTGTGTGTGAGTGTGTGTGTGTGAGATGGGTGAGGAGGCATAGAATTAGAGCAGGAAGTCGTACAGACGAGCACAGATGCACACCTGTGAGCGATCCTTCTTCTTTTTTTAAGACAGTCTGAAAATAACAGCTTTATTCACTCTGAGCCACAAGCAGCCAAACATCCTCAGGAACTGCAGCTCATTCTGAAACCTCAGCGTGAAAAAGTATTTGCCCCCTTACAGTTTTTAACCCTTTCAGACCTGAATTATGTGCCTGTTTTAAAAAATATAATAATAATAATAATAATAATAAAAAAAATGCACACAAATGAAGACTCTTATTTTATAATACAAAATATTTATTAACATCAAGTTCAGTTAAACTAAAATAAGTAACAGTTTTTTATGTGCTTAACATTTTCTCATTTTGATATTGACCTTTTTGTTCACAAGCCATCCTTATACACTAAAATAAACACTAAAATAAACATGAAAAAATGTGTTACATTTATTAAATTACATACTGTTAGTAAAAAATAGGTATTTTAATGTGCCTTTTTGGCTTTAGTGCTGTTTTTTTTTCCTCCAGTGCAGTGGGCGGGGCTAAGCTCTTACTTTATTGTCTTATAAACTTTTTCTTAGGCTCATTTATGGTCTATTCTGATCAAACATTTGAATGAATAAAAACATACATGATGTGCATTGTAACGGACGCAGGGTCTGAAATTGTTAAATGATCATTTCACTAATGTTGATCACTTAATAACTTAAATAGAACCTGTCTGACAACATAAAACAGAATAAAATATAAAAAAAGAATCATCACATTATACCCCGATCTGAAGAAATTTAAACACAGATGAGAAAACAAAGTCATTGATCATCTATCAGTCTGGAAAAGGTCATAAAGTCATTTCTAAAGCTTTGGAAGCACTCACAAATGGTAAAAATATGGAACAGGAGTTCCATATTCCCAGGAGTGACTGGCCTTCTGAAATTACCTCCAAAGGGCATGATCAACTCATCCAGGAGGTCCTCATTGCAGTTGTCCACAATAATGAAATCACACATGAGATCTAGGGAGAATAAGTATCCTATTAGCTTCATTACCCACTTTTTTAGTGAAACCTTGTAGAGAGCAAAGAATCCCAGTTTCACTGCTGTACATTTGCCTTTGTTTTAGAAAGAATTAATTAATGCAATAAAAAACATTATTCTTGCAAAATGTGTATTTGTTAAACTTGTTTGTATTTAAAACAACAATAACTGCACAATAAAAGAAAGTAGTGCAAAATAAAATAACTATAAATATGATGACTTTAAAGTGCTACCTGTGTTTAAAATACTGTACATATTAAAGTAAGAACCATATAAGACCTATTAACTGAAAAATGTGTTCTTTTTTAATCGCTTCTAAACAGTCACATGGAATATATTCTTGCGGCTTCCTATAGCTCTTCTCCTATTGGTTGTTGACATTGTTCACGTCACTATTAGCCTAAGCCGAGACTCAGGACTTGTGATAATATTAAACACGGTTGATTTTATCGAAACGCCAGGACACAAACCCAACTGAATAAAACCTTCAATCCTAACCACCTTACACTGAATGATCGCAATTTTATCTCGACTCTGGAAATTTGTCAGCAACAAAGAAAATGCTTGAAACTCGTTTGGTGTAAGGCCGGCATTACTGAATGGATCTGCTGATTTGTATGACATTCACTGAATTTTGCATTTTTGACACTTGAACAACTGAGACTAAGTCTTTTATTATGTATCAAAGGTTCAGTAATGGACCTCACAGAAGAGCTGGAGCTAATAGGCTAGTGTAGCTAAAAGTAATAGAAGTTTATTCACACCCTTTAGCATGATGCTAACTGCATTCCTTAATCAGCTCAATGGACACAATGTTGAAGAGAGGCTGATAGGAGGGTCTTCTTCAAAGCTGGTGGAACTACCTGAAAATGGAAAGGGATCATTTCTCTCTCTCTCTCTCTCTCTCTGTTTCTCTTTCTCTCTCGCTCTCAGGGATCGAATGGCACCAAAAGGTCATAAATCAGAGACCAGGCCTTTAATGTCCTCTCGCTCTCTCATGCATGACCTCCCAGTCAGGGGTCACGGGGGTGGGTGGGGGGGGGGGGGGGGCTTCTTTTCTTTCTGCTGCGAGAAACTTCAGCCCTTCAACTTTCCTAAGGTCCCTCATTGGTGTTTAGGACCATATATACAAACTTTATAGATACAAACAGATCAGGACAAGTTGGAACAGTGGGAAAATGCAAAAAAACTCACTTTTTTGTATTTTATTTGATTATTATCAAACTAAATCTGAATACAATTCAGTCAAACCACCAGCTAATACAGATTTAGACTTCTAAGGGTTAAAAACACACTGTCAGAACCAGAAAGGTCAGGGTGTGTTGAGTTGAAATGTCATTGTGTGTGGGTGTTTTTCACTTTGGGGATGGTGTGTTCAGTATAATGAGCAGTGTTACTTTTTAACCACACAACGCACTTTGTATTTAGGCCAATAAGTTCAACTTTGGTCTCATCAGACCACAGAACACCTTCTATCTTTCTTTCAACGTCTTTCGAGTTGTGGATCTCTGCAGCTCTTCCAGAGTGACCATGGGCCTCTTGGCTGCTTCTCTGACTCCAGTGCTTTCTCTGCTTGATCTGTCAGTTTGGGTGAATGGTCATGTCTTGGTAGGTTTGTAGAAACAGGTGTAGAATCATTTTTCGTTCATTTTTGGATGATGGATTTCTAAAGCAGTGCTCCTTGTAATGCTCAAAGCTTGGGATATGTTTTTTTTTATAACCTAACCCTGCTTTAAACTTCTAAACTTCTCCACAACTTTATCAATCTCTGAGCTGTCTGGTGAGTTCCTTGGTCTTCATGATGCTGTTTGTTCAGTTGTGTTCTCTAATAAACCACTGAGACTTTCACAGAACAGCTGTTTATATTTATACTGAGACTAAATTACACACAGCCGCTTGACTCTATTAACAATAATTCAGTGACTTCTGAAGGCAGTTGACTGCACTGGATTTTATTTATTGAGGAGGTTCAGAGTAAAGGGCTGGATACTTTTGCACATCATACGTTTCAGATTTTTGTTTTTTCTTTACAGTAATGTGCTACTTTGTGTTGGTTTATCACTTAAAATCTCTATAAAATACATTTAGATGTGTGGTTGTAAGGTGACAAAATATGAAAAAGTTCAAGGGGTATGAATACTTTTGCAAGCCACTGCATATGTGTGTGTGTGTGTGTGTGTGTGTGTGTGAGTGGGTTTGATCTGTGTGTCAGAGGTTAACTTACCACACTCGTGACCAAAGCTGGACAACATGTGTTTTAACCCCGACTGACAGCTCTGTCTAATATTTGTGGTAATAAATGCTAAATAAAGTCCAGTAGAAGGATTGGGCCAATCAGAGATTAAAATGCAAAACTTTCACTTTTATACATAATTTTATAGCTGCAGACAATCTTTAAAGAGGAAAAGTAACAATAAAAATGGTTCTAAATCAGGGGTGTCCAAACTTTTTTTGTTGGGGGCCAGAAGAAGAAATACATTTGAAGTCACGGACCACAGACTCTGTAATAAAACAAATAATGAAATTTACCACTTTAAATAATACATTTTCCTGATTACTTTCATTTACACACCATTTTACTCTACTTACTATCTTTATCTATCTTTGACAGTGTTGTGTAAACTAAGATTTTTCAAATTGATGTTTCATTTCATGATGTCTCCTAATATTAAACTCCTTAATTACGCCAACTTTTAGACTCTTTGCCCCGTTTTTCTGCGCTAGAAATGTGCACTCTCTCCGCTTTTAGACTCTTTTGCCCTGTTTTTCTGCGCTAGAAATGTGCACTCTCTCCGCTTTTAGACTCTTTGGCCCGTTTTTATGCGCTAGAAATGCGCACTCTCTCCGCTTTTAGACTCTTTGGTCCGTTTTTCTGGGCTAGAAATGCGCACTCTCTCCGCTTTTAGACTCTTTGGTCCGTTTTTCTGGGCTAGAAATGCGCACTCTCTCCGCTTTTAGACTCTTTGGTCCGTTTTTCTGGGCTAGAAATGAGCACTCTCTCCGCTTTTAGACTCTTTGGCCCGTTTCTGACACCTAGCGTTCAAACTTTGAATTTCACATTATAAAAACCTGCTTAACAGTGGGCCAACTTTCATTCTATTTCTTCATTCTATTTCTAAAATACCTTGCGGGCCGCTCCAAAAAAGGAAACTGCTGCAAATGGCCCGCGGGCCGTAGTTTGCACACCCCTGTTCTAAATGATTTAATATGAAATCTATTTACATTAATTTTAGAGAGAATGGGGTAAGCAAAATTTTCTTAGTAAGATTTCTTACAAAAAGCAATGGCAAAGTCTCAAAATGAGTGAAGTAACACCTAAATCAAGCAAAAAAGTCACTGTTTTTAAAAACAAGAATTAGAATAACTTGATTGCTGCTTGATTGTGCTTATTTTAAGTTCAAATTACTTAAAATAAGGTACAAATTCTAAGTAAGAATGATTAAGATGATTATCCCTAAAAAAGCAAAATAGTCTAACACTTAGACACAATGCTTAGTAAGACAAAAAGTTTTATCGGAGAAGAAAATAATATTTATTGCCTTAAATTTAGAAAATTTCACTTGCTAAGATTGAGTTTTTTGCAGTGCTAGGCCTGTCACGATAACAGTTTTTTGCGTACGATATGTTGTCCCAGAAATTATTGCGATAAACGATATTGTTAAGACCATTAAATGTCACTGATATAATAATAACATAATATCATAACAAAGGAATTATACCCTTTTAAAGACAGTAAACCTGGGGGGGAACTGTGCGGCCCCGGTCTGTCCTAGCTGGCCCGCATTGTACTGGCATAAAGACCTTGCCTCATTTTGTAAGTGCAAACACAATGGACGATATCACGATTATTAAAATGATTGAGGTCATGTCCGTTTATTGAACTAGTGCATCTCAAAAAGTTAGAATATCATTGAAAAGTTACTTTATTCAAATTCAAAATGTGAAACTCATATGGTATATAGATGTATTAAACAGACAGAGTGACCTATTTTGTGTTTATTTCTTTTATTGTTGAGGATTATGGCTTATAGCCAATAAAAACCCAAAAATCAGTGTCTTGGAAAATTAAAACATTACGTGTGGGCAGTGTGCCAAGTCCTGCTGGAAAATGAAATCTGCATCTCCATAAAAGTTGTCAGCAGGAAAGAGAATCAGGCAAAACATTGAACATACAATACAGAACTTCCCTCTGCTGACAAAGTTTATGGAGATGCAGATTTCATTTTCCAGCAGTACTTGGCACAAATTCTATCTTAAAATGCTATGTTTTTTTTTATTTATACTTTTTCTTTGACAATCCCTTTTCTATGTATTGGTTCATCTATATTGTAAATGAGGGCCACCCTCAATGTACTCTGAGTTTAAATGAAGCTAGATTGATTGATTGATTGATTGATTGATTGATTGATTGATTGATTGATTGATTGATGAATCGACTTATTGATAAAATCAACCAATCTAACTTCATTTAAACTCGGAGTACATTGAGGGTGGCCCTCATTTACAATGTAGCTGAACCAATACATAGAGAAGGGATTGTCAAAGAAACAGTATAAATAAATAAAGAAAACTAGCATTTTAAGTAGATATATAATTTTTGCCAAGTCCTGCTGGAAAATGAAATCTCCATCTCCATAAACTTTGTGTGTAGCTTATATATCATAAACTTAAACAACAGTTTGGCCCTAAAATGCTTTAAAAATGCCCTTAAATGTAATAGAGAGCACTGGTATAATCAGTTCTCTGGTTTCTAAGAGCTAAGAATTAAAGGTCCTTCAAGAACCCATGCAACCAGTGTGTACCACCCTATTTACCACCTTAATGAACTACATGGTGTTGTTCCGAACGTCTGGAGGACCAGATTTGGACAAAAGCAGGGGTCAGGGATTATCAGCCTCAGGTCGACCTCTGCAGAGTGTGATACACAGAAACCCTGAACACAGACCCAGAGCGCTAATGACGCTAACATATGTCCAGCTACAGGCCGAGCGTAAAAGGAGCAGAGGTATGCTGGAGGATCCACTGTCCGGGCTGTTTTGGGTGGGGGAGGGCCTGGTGGGGGGTGGTGTGAACGTCAGGTAGCGAGGCTCCCACCGGTTTGGTGGTGGTGGAGGCTGGTGGGTAATGTAATACCTGCTCTTTCAGAAGCTAAGCTAGCTGCTTTAAAGCAACCATATGCTAAGGCAAGGCTGGTGTTGATGCTAATGAGGCCAAATCTGTTCAGGGCCTCTCTGCTCAATATGTGAAGGGTCTCACAGGACAGATTTCTCAGTCTGGTGGTCTCTGATGGGTTCTTATGGGTTTGTCACTTTTGTAGTCTGAAACTTTCTACACTGCAAAAAAAAATCCATTGGCAAAAAGTAGACAAAATACATGTCAATTAAGACATTAAAGCTAATTTTATGCAAAACATGCTAATGGGGCAGATTTTTCTTAGTAGGATTTAAAAAAATAAAAAGCATTTGCAAAGTTTGAATATGAGTGAAGTAAGACTCACTAACTCAAGTTCACTGATTTTGTGCCTTAAAATTTGATACAAAAAATAGAATAACTTGATTGCTGAATTTCTTTGCTTATTTTAAGTTCAAATGACATTAAAATGAGGTAAATTAAGATAATTATTCCTAAAATAAGCAAAAAGTCTAATCAGAGAAAAATATATAAGATTTATTGCCTCAAAAGTTACTTGCTAAGATTTAGTTTTTTTGTTGTGCAGTTTGATGAGAATACAAGATAACCAATCACAGATCATCCAACTGGTGCTACAAGGAAAACACTCTTAGTGTGAAAGAAACTGGAATGCAATGCAATGTAATATACTTGTCTTTTTAGCTATTAGCCAACGTATGCAACCCTTGGTCACATGATATACTCTAATTATTATATTATATTATATCATATTGTATTATATTATATTATATTATATTATATTATATTATAACCAAAATGGGCCACTTCCAAAATCCCTATACTATTAAATCACAGTCATGACTTATGAGTTATATTTAAACTCCAATATTTACACAAACCCAAGCCTCAAGTAAAGCCTTTTTAGGATAAATCCAACAGCAGCTTTTAGAGAACATAAGAGTAAAATACAGCAATCAGCCAGAATCATTTGTGCCAACACCCCGGTTGCTGAGTATAATATGGGAATGGGCATGAGCTTCGTGTGCCAACTCTCTGGTTGCTGAGTATAACATGGGAATCAGCCTGAACAGCTTGTGCCAACACCCCGGTTACTGAGTATATATGGGAATGGGCATGACCCATGTGTGCCAACTCTCTGGTTGCTGAGTATAATATGGGAATCAGCCTTTTCTGATGTTCAGTTGGTGTATTATAGCTGGAACCCATTAAAATGGACACAGGATCATCCAAGATCAGGTTGGTAGAGCACATATATCCATAAACTCTGCAGTAAACATGAACCAACACACCAACTCTAAGCTTATAAGTTGATCTTTTGGTTGAGGTGAGGGTTAGGGTGGGGTTAGGTGGAGCACAGCAGCACTCCTCTGCAGGAGCCCAGTTAACTCCAGTCTGATGAGTTTAATTAGAAAGCTCAGACGGATTCAGACTGATTTTCTGTGGTTTCTCTCCTTCTCCCTGTAATTGCTGAGAACTGATCTTTAGACCACAGTCAACACGGCCGTTCCCACAGTCTGAGAGGTCAGGACAAGGGGGGCGTCGAAGATCACAAGTTCAGATTTCTGTTTAAGCATGGATCTTGGTGGAGGCTGAAATCTGCAGCAGGATTAAGAGATTAACCTGGAGAAATCCAGCATCTGAACTAAATGTTTTTTTTTTCTGGTATTTTTTGAGAGATGCCATAGAAGAACCAGTTTTGTTCCAATAAAATACCACTTGTGGCCATGAGGATTCTTTAAAGGTAATCAACTGAAGGGTGTTCAGACCTTTAATAGATTCTTACGAAGCCTTATGAAGCCTAATGTAGGAAACATGGACGTTGTGGTTTCATTTACTTCAATCCTTTAGAAATGAATCCAAAATTGTCTGCCAAGTTCTCACATTTTCAATTCTAAGCAGTAGAGTCCATAGTCAGGTCCAGAGTCACCTACTCATTTAATAGCCCTGCCCCTTTACCCTAGACCAAGCATCTCAGCCTGCCTTCATTGAGTTTACTTACAGTGCAGCCTAAAGCACCAGAAGCAAAGTAAATTCCTAGTTTGTCCAGTAAGTGTAATGTCTTAACAGTAAAAGTGCAGCTCGTGTATTTTATAACCACACCATTACATTTCCACCAAATTACAGAAAATTTAAGGTCCAGAGCTCAACTCTGTTTACCACCAAGGCAACAGAAGCCAATACGTTCCATTTTAACCTCCAAGCCACTGCGAAAAAGTCATCACGCAATGGTAACCATTAATAGAAGACAAAATAATGTTTTAAGCGCTATTTGGACTCGGTCTAAACCATAAAATAAATGTGTCAACAGTGCTGATTAAGACTACTAAACTAGTAGTACAAACTACACTAGTATTGACTGGCAGACAAATTACTAATAAAATAATGGTTGTTTTATTCTATAAACTACAGACAACATTTCTCCCAAATACCAAATAAAAATATTGTCATTTAGAGCATTTATTTGCAGAAAATGAGTAATGTCTAAAATAACAAAAAATATGCAGAAAAAAAGTTCAGAAATCAATATTTGGTGGAATAACCCTGGTTTTTAATCACAGTTTTAATCATGCATCTTGGCATCATGTTCTCCTCCACCAGTCTTACACACTGTTTTTGGATAACTATGCTTTACACTCCTGGTGCAAAAAATTCAAGCAGTTCAGTTTGGTTTGATGGCTTGTGATCATCCATCTTCCTCTTGATTGTTTTCCAGAGGTTTTCAATTTGGTAAAATCAAAGGAACTCATCATTTTTAAGTGCTCTCTTATTTTTTTTCAGAGCTGTATACTGTATTCTGTATTCAGTTAGCATTTAATATGTGCATTAGCTTATAAACAGATAAGAACAGGGTTAAAACTGGGAAATTAAAGGAGTAAAAGCCTTCGAAACCATCAGTGCTCTGTAGACTAATCAGGAAATTAGCTGAGGCTGTAATGAAAGCGGGCTGTGATCAGCGAGGGCTGGATAATGACAGAGTGTGTGTAACTCCATCTCTGAGAGGGGATGGATTTCTCTTATTTTGGACTCCATATCCACCATACAGGACACCCCCACCTTTACCTAGACACAGCATTAACAAATAACATAATTAACATAACTTTCAATTAAACAGAGTAAAGAACTGATTTCTTTAAAGTTTTATTTCATTTCCTGTATACGTCTCTAAACACAGCACTTTAAAACTGTAGTACAGAACTAATGGACTGTAATCAGCGGTTCTCTAATGAACAGGTTCAGTTCAGTCTGCAGGCAGAAGCTCTGAAGAACAGACTGTGTTTCTCCAGAAAAGTGCTTTAAAAATACATCAACATGGCTAAAAGCAAGTAAAATTCACCACAAGCATTATCAGTCATGAATAGGTGGGGCTAAAGTATAGATAGATAGATAGATAGATAGATAGATAGATAGATAGATAGATAGATAGATAGATAGATAGATAGATAGATAGATAGATAGATAGATAGATAGATAGATAGATAGATAGATAGATAGATAGATAGATACTTTATTGATCCCGAAGGAAATTTAGCAGCCAGTAGCAATTACACAACACAGTAGAAACAAAAACAATACACAGTAGAAACAAACAATACGTGTAGTACAATACACTTATTGAGGGATAAAATTCTAAATTGAGACTTAAAAAAATATATAAATAAATATATAAATACAAAAAAACTATAGAAAGTGTGGAAGTAAACAGTCGTAGATATGAGGTAGTGCAGTAAAAGAATAAACTAAGTATAGGAGGTATTAGTAGATATGACTATTAAACATAAACATAAACATGTGCAAGTATTATATTTAAGTTAGGTGCGTAGTGTAGTGTCCCGGAGTGCAAATGTACAGGATGTACAGTACAGTGTCCAGAAGTGCAAGTGTACAGGATGTACAGTAAAGTGACAAGTGTCCAGGAGTGCAAATAAACAGTATATACAGTAAAGAGGCAAAAGAGTCTCAGGGTGTAGATGTGTATGGTGTTTTTCCAGTACAGATTAAGAAAGCACATATGAGCCTTGTTTCTCATCTGTCTTCTCTCTTCCGGCTCCACTGGGAGGAGTTGAAGAGTCTGATGGCTCTCGGGACGAACGATATATTATGTAGTATATGTAGTATTATGTAGTTTATAGATATATAAATACTTATAGATATTATAAATATTATTTAGATATTATATCATTTATATTATTAAGTTTATATATGTAGTTTCATGTTTATGTTGTTATATGTTTATAGTATATAGATATATAAATACTTATATATTTATTTGCATTAACTAAATAATATATAAAATAAAAAAATATATATATACAAAAATATATATGTGTGTGTGTGTATGTATTAATGTATTATTTAGTTTATTTATAAGTATTGTTTAGTTTATATATATATAGTATTTACATATATATTAACTACATAATACTATATATATATATATATATATATATATATATATATATAAACTAAATAATACTTTCAACTTCATTTCAAACGCCCTTTTTTTATGTTCAGTTGCACCCGTTCACATTTAAAATATTTAATTAACTGCACAGTTAATTAAATAATTGGGTATTTTGTGGTCTGAAGCAAAACTAGAATCAAAATCTCTGGCTCATTTCTCAGCTCTGACTTTGGTTGTGGCGGGTAGAATCTCAAACAGGAAACAGGAAATACTCTGTAGGGTAGACTGTCCCATTTCAGTACTGTAATCGTAGCCTACCCATCCTTCAAAGGACACACCTTCGAAGCATGCAGCCCCTGAATTGAGACACACTGAATGACAGTGACTGGCTGATGGACATCCTAAATAGCAAGCAATTTGCTGAAATGCATGACCTCCTGCTTTCCTCAGTCCAATTATACTCTCATTCTTAAAAGCTACAGTGGTATAAAAAATTTGTTCGCCCCTAATAATTTTCATGATTTTCCTTTATAAGCAATTTCAGTGAAATATATCATATAGCAGACAAACACAGTGATATTTGAGAAGCGAAATTAAGTTTAAAGGATTCACAGAAAGCCCAGTTTAAATCGCATGATTCGAATCCCAGTCATGCAGCTTGCCATAAGCTGTCGGAGCCCCGAGAGAGCACAATTGGCCTTGCTCTCCCTGGGTGGGTACAGTAGCGCTGTAGCTCTACAGTGGCGCTCCTTCCCCTCATCAGTCCTAGGGTGATGTGGATCAGCGCAAGGCTGCGTCTGTGAGCTGATGTATCAGAACCGAGTGGCTGCGCTTTTTTATTTTTTTTTACGCCCTTTTGTGAAAAGACCCAAGTGTCCAATCAGATTGCACCCGTAATCATTTACATGATTTGCAAAAGTATTTATACCCCTTGAAATTTTTGTATTATGTTGTGATTTTTGAGATTCTTGAGATTTTAAATGATAGATCATTTAATCACAAGGTATTGCGTACGTGTGAAGTGGACCTAAAAAGAGACATGGTTTTCAAATTTTTTATCTAATAAAAATCTGGGAAAAAAAGTGTCATGTGCAAAAGTATTCATTCCTCCGATTCCTCAATACTTAGTAAAGTCACCATTCGCTGCAATTACAGCTGTAAGTGCTTTTGGGGTTTGTCTCTACCAGCTTTGCATATCTAGAGACATATCTAGAGATTTTTGCTCATTCTTCTTTATAAAACAGCTCAAGCTCAGCCAGAGTGGATGGAGAATGGAGAGCGTCTTTCTTTCAACAGTGGATTTCTTCTTGCCACTCTTCCATAAAGACCAGATTTGTGAAGTGCACAACTTATAATTGTCCTTTCTACAGATTCTTTCACCTGAGCTGTGGATCTCTGCAGCTCCTCCAGAGTGACCATGGGCCTCTTGGCTGTTTCTCTGATCAGTGCTCTCCTTGCTTGATCTGTCAGTTTGGGTTGACGATCATGTCTATGTAGATTTTCAGGTGTAGAATACTCTTTCTTTACTTTTGGATGATGGATTGATAAAACAGTGCTCATTGGGATGCTTGGGATATGTTTTTTTATAACCTAACCCTGCTTTAAACTTCTTAACTTCTCGACAACTTTATCTCTGACCTGTCTGGTGATTTCCTTGGTCTTCATGATGCTATTCTTCACCTCAGGTTTACCCTATTCAAGTTATTATAGCGCCACCATGTGGAGTAATGAAACAGTAACTAATAAGTTAAATGAGAGAGTTTAGAAAGCATAGCTTACAATAAAAATATAAATATTTGGCACCACATGCTGATAAAGTACCACAAACAAAAGCGGTCCAATATATTGCATTAACAATATTTTGTCTCACCCATAATTACCAACAACAAAATATCAATTGAAGTTACGATAGATACGAAAATGAAGAAGACTCTCCTCTTGTGGAACATCTGGACATGTGAGCTTGAGCCCACGATGACACTGATGTTCTTCAGCTGTTATTATGAGGGGGAGTTTTTTCCAAGGCAGGCCTGATGGAGACGCTCAGGGTTAAATATGGCACAACACACCCCTTAACTCTGGGTTAGGACACACCCTCAGATCAGCTTTGATGCGCTTGGGATGCACATGGAGAACACACACACACACAGCTGTATTTGTGCTGAGAAGATCTTTTCTTGCATGTTTTCTTATCAGTCTCAGCAAAATGTTCTCCTCATGTCGTGTTTTCCTACCATCATGAGGACATTTGGTCCTCACAAACTGCTAAAAACAAACACGCCCTCCCTGTGATACATACACCAACAAACATCCATCTTTCCAGTAGACCGTTTGAGGCAAAAAGTGTCTTTTGAGGTTTTCAGATGTTTATTTTTGAAGCTATAGAAAACAACCATTTTTACTTTTATCAGCACAACGTACAGTGGTGCTCAAAAGTTTGTGAAACCTTTGATTTCTGCATAAATATGATCTTAAACATCATCAGATTTAAACAAAAGTCCTAAATGTAGATCAAAAGAACCCAGTTAAACAAATGAGACAAAAATATTATATCTGATAATTTATTTATTGAGGAAAATTATCCAATATTACATATTTGTGACTGACAAACGTTTGTGAAACATTTGTATTCAGTATCTGGTGTGATCCCCATTTGCAGAAAAAACGATTTAATGTACAATTTTGGTACATTAAGTTAAGTCTGGTACAGTAGTGCAGCTGAAAGCAGTGAAGGCAGCACAGACCACGCTTGTAAACAGCATGGAGCAGAGATCAGAGGTGTTTGTTCATAGCTGTGGTAATTAGCATTATCTGCTTAATATATCAATATATTAAACTGCGCCTTATCAGCAGTTCAGCGCAAATAAAAGGAGAATATTTAATAGCTGGATCAGATCGAGACCGGACCATGTTCTCACCGCAAGCAAACCAAATATGATCATTTATCAGCCTGTAGTCTGCTGCTAACCCTGGCTAGCACTGCTGGAGCAGCATCAGCATTAGCTGCTAACTGCACTAGACCGAAATATAGACGTTTATTGATAGTGCGCCTTATAATCCGGTGTGCCTTATAGTGCAAAATATCTGAGATTTTTAGAATTTTCTCTATATAAATTCGTCTTTCACAATCTAAACTATGATTAAACTTGAGGGTAACCCACATTTTTAATGTAGCCGAGCATTTACAAAAACAAGGATTGACATGACAAAGAAAATCATAACTAAATTTAATCATTTTAAAATAACAGAAAATAAATGATAAAAAATAGATAAAAATAAAAATAACATTAACAATAATAAGAAAACGTGGTTTCATCAAAACCAAACCAAATATTGATGATGTGAAAAAACACTATAGACTGGTTTTGCATGCAGTAGATACTTTAACTTAAAAAGTGAAGTTTCGGGTTTACCACATTTTGAGTGTCAAATACTTGTGGATTATCTGTTGAACCTCATTAGTGCTACTCTAATCTTGATTTTACCTCAGCCATGCTGTTTTAGTCACAAATTTACTTCAGCAGTGCTAGTTTAATCATAGGTTTACCTCCGTAGTTCTTTTCTAGTCACACATTTGTGTTTGTTGAACTGCATACACAATTTTTATTTTATTAGACTTAACTTATTAGGGTTTACAGTGTGTGCCCACAAATGTTCACGTAACTCAAAATATCTATTTTTACCTAAAACAGGCTTAATTTATTAAAAGAGTTCATACAAAATTGTAGGTTTACAGTGTGGGGGACTTTCTCTTTTTATTTTAATATCATTATTTTGTCTTAATAAGCTCTATAAAGTATAAGAATCATAATCGACTGTCCTAAAATGACCGCTCTAAGCCTAATTCCCAGCCGTGCTCTCACAATACCATGATTTCACACCCACTGACCCATCGGGTGGAGAAAACAGGCAAAATCAACACCACTTATGGGCTTAGTGGAAGATAAAAAGATTTAAATCCCTTCAAATAACCACAAAGCCCCGTTCCCTCAGTCTCAGCTATCTAGAACCACTACAGCAGCCAGGTCTGAACTGGCCTGAACTGGCCCGGGGCTTTAATCGGCCTGCGGAGGAGTTTTCCCTGCTCCAACACGGCCAAACACACGTATAATTAACCCCTTAAACTACAGACAGGCCTGCAGGACTGTTATTAAAGCCATATTCCTGTATTTTAAACCTCCAGTCCATTCTGTCTGCAGCACAGGCATCTCTGTACAGTAGATAGAAAAGAACAATACATAATTTTGCATTTAAAACCCTATAATTTTCCCAAAAATCATCAGTTTCCCTTATAATCCGGTGTTCCTTATGTATGAATTGTACCAGTCAGGTATTAAGTAGCAGTAAAGCCACTCTGCTGAAGTACAGAGTTATACAGGAGTTTTAGTCAAGTTTCTCCAGCATCAAGACTGGCTCAGTATTAGCATTAGCCGCTAACCGCGCTAAGCTGTAGCTCTTTTTCCAACCAGAGGTGAGTATTATCTGTAGCCTGTGTCCTGCTGCTAACCCCGGCTAGCACTGCTGGAACAGTATTAGCATTAGCCACTAATCACGCTAAGCGCTAGGCCTTAAGTCGTTCAGAGGCGAGTATATCAGCCTGTAGCCTGTTGCTAACCCCAGTTAGCACTGCTGGAGCAGTACTAGCATTAGTCAATAACCACGCAAAGCGCTAGCTCTTTCCCCCCTTAAATGTGAGTATTATCAATCTGTAGTCTAACCCCGGCTAGCACTTCTGGTGCAACATTAGCATACGTCACTTACCGCACTAAGCACTAGCTCTTTCGCCATTCAGAGGGGAGTATATCCTGCTGCTAACCCAGGCTAGCACTGCTGAAGCAGTATTAGCATCAGCCACTAATCACACTAAGAGCTAGGCCTTAAGTCATTCAGAGGCAAGTATATCGGCCTGTAGTCTCCTGTTAACCCCAGTTAGCACTGCTGGAAACAGTATTAGCATTAGCCGCTAAACACAAAAAGCTCTAGCTCTTTTCTCATTCAGAGGTGAGTATATTGGACTGTAGTCTGCATGTTTAGCATGTTAAAACAAGCTATGTGAAATGAACCGCTAGCTAATAGCGCCCTGGAACACTCAGGGTTCCTCGAAGTAGCGCTGTCGGGTGGCATTAGTGGAAATATGCAAATCTAAACTTACTGTAAATAAACAAAAGTGCTTTACTTACCCAAATAGACAGTTTTCAGGAAAGAAATCTGTTTTTTTACAGTTTTGTTTACTTAACTTAGCTTAGCTTTACAGCTTTTTTTATAGTTGAATAATAGTAGAGGCCAAAGGTTTGGACACAGCTTATCTTTTTCAATGCGTTTTCTTTATTTTCATGACTATTTAAATTGTAGATTCTCACTGAAGCATCAAAATTATGAATGAACACCAGACAAACCAAGTCTCCCTGAAGCTGCGGGAGTCTCCCGCATTTCGGTAGCGGCTCCCTGATGCCCGCGAGTCACATATAATCTCCCGGAATTCAGAATGAGCGCCCCAAACCCGCACACAGGCCACAGACTTTTATTCTCTAATCGCGTGTGGGAAGACGAGAGAGAGAAAACACAGAGGGTTCTGATTGGCCTGTTCTCTGCAAAGAGTCTGTGAGACAGCCAATCAGTTTTTAGTGTGGGCGGGCAGTGTTTTTCCCCCCTCCCGGACGGGATTTGTTCAGTAAGTGAGAGAAAGCAGATCATGGCGGAGGCAATATTAATAATTATTGTAATATGATTTGAAATGTTTTTGATGTTGTGCAATTTTTTGTGATATTGTAACTGTCAATTTGGCAAATAAAGGCTCCCCCCCCCCCCCCCCCCCAAAAAAAAAGGGAAAGCAGAGGCAGGGCCTTCCAAAAAGAAAAAAAGATAAAACTCATTTCACCTCTGAATACTCTAAATTAAAATAAAAAAAAACTTAACAAATAGTAAAATTAATAATTAATATAATAGTAAAGTTTCGTTAGCCTTTGGTGAGTGTGCATTTTTTTTTTTTTTTTTTTTGGCCATTAGTGGTAGGGTAGGGTAACCTCCCTGAAATCAACTTTTGCAACTTGGGATGTCTGGAACACATGTGGAGTTTTATGTACTTAACAAAAAAAGGTGAAATAACTGAAAACATGTTTTATATTCTAGTTTCTTCAAAATAGCCACCTTTGCTCTGATTACTGCTTTACACACTCTTGGCATCATTCTCTCAATGAGCTTCATTAAGAGGTGGCCACCTAAAATGAAAAGTTTTCCAACAGTCTTGAAGGAAGGAGTTCTCAGAGGTGTTTATTAGCACTTGTTGCCCCTTTGCCTTCTTCACTCTGTGCTCCAGCTCACCCCAAACCATCTGGATTGGGTTCAGGTCTGGTGACTGTGGAGGTTCAGCTCATTTTTTGTTAAGTACATAAAACTCCACATGTGTTCATTCATAGTTTTAATGCTTCAGTGAGAATCCACAATGTAAATAGTCATGAAAATAAAGAAAACGCATTGAATGAGAATTTCTGTACTGTACATCTGGGCTTAAACTGCTTTACCACAAAATGATTCAATCCATCGACCTCAAACATCCAGAGCTGGTGAACTCTATCCTCCCGACACCTCCCTCCTGAAATAGAGCCATCGGAGAGAGCCTTCATCCTCAGGAATTCAACCCAGGAGCCCAGAAACTACGCTGAGAATCCGAGGCCAGGTTTTAATGGCAGGCTGCTGACAGGCCGGCCGAGAGCAGAACAGGAAGGGTGAAAATATAGAGATCCAGATCCAGATAACGTTCTTATCACCAGAGAGAACCCTGCTCATTACTACCAGCCTATACAGCTCAACCCTTCCTGTTCCTGTTGTTCCAGGAGAACCACTGTACCAATAAGCCAATGCTGTAAAGAGACTGTATATATACTGTTATATAAACTGTTATTATTACATATAGATTATTACATTTACTGTAATGCAGCAGCGGCTCAGTGCAGCCCTCATAAAATTCAATAACTCCCTTTATATTCTAGATTAAAAGTTATATTTACCCGCTGTGAGTGCATTCATATTTATTATTAGAACAGAAAAAAGCAAAACAACATCAACAAAAAGTGGTAAGGAAAAAAAAGACAAGAAAAAAGGAGAACTAAAGAAAAGAGAGTAGTTAAGATTAATAAAATAAGTACAGAAGATAAAAGAATGTAAAAAAGAGAGGAGGAGAAGTAGAAAAATAAAAAGAGAAAACAGAGAGAGAAAATAAAAAAAACAGAAGACAAGGAAAAAGCAAAAAAGAGAAGACAAGAAAAGAGAAGACAAGGGAAAATGAGTAAAAAAAATCAAAGAGATTAAAATAGAAAACAAGGTCAAAAGAGAAGAGACGAAACAAGAGGAGAAGAGCTGAGAAGAGGAGAGAAAAATTATGAGAAAAGAATAGAACAGATTAAAAGAAAAAAGGTTAAAAGAGAATAGGTGATACAAGAAGAGAAGAGAAGAGAATAGGAATTAAAAAAGCATAGAATAGATTAAAAGAGAAAAAAGGTAAAAAGAGAAGAGGCGAGACGAGAAAAGAAGAGAAGAGAAGAAGAGATCTAATGAGAAGAAATGAGAAAAATAGGAACATAACAGGCAAGATAGTTAAAAAAATAAAGGAAGAAGAGAAGAGAACATGAGGTGAAAAGAATAGAAGAGATCAAAAGAAAAAACTAGGTAAAAAGAGAAGAGGCGAGACTAGAAAAGAAGAGGCGAGACGAGAAAAGAAGAGAAAAGAAGAGAAGAGAAGTAATTAGAACAAATTAGAAAAACAGAAGATAAGAGAGGGAAAGAATAGAAAAACAATAATAGAAGAAAATGGAAGAAAGACGAGAAGAAGAGGAGAAGATAACTTGAAAATAAAGGGAGAAAGGGAAGAGAAGAAAATAAGAGATGCAATGAGAAGAAATGAGGACAAGAGAAGATAACGGAGAAGAGAGGAGACGATTAAAAATGAAAGAGACAAAAAAGAGTAGAAAAAAACAATAATAGAAGAAAAGAAGATATGGAAAAGAAAAGGGAAATGAAGAGAGATGAGAAAAAGAGGAGAAGAGAAGAAGACAGATGAAAAAAGATCATTAGAAAATAAAGAGGGAAAGAAGAAAAAGGGCAGAGATGAGATGATAATAGAAAAGACAATAGGAGAAGAGAAAGAGATAAAGAATGAAATGAAGAGAGAAGAGAAGAGAAGAGAAGAGATGAGACAGAGGTCAGAGAAGATAGGAGACGAGGAGGAGACGTTTATACGGATAAAGGATAAAGTAAACGTCTGCAGCAGCTGTAGAAACAGTAATGTGATACTGGTGTAGACCTGGGGGGGCTAGAGGACCTGCTAAACCCCCTGTAACACCAGGTCAACCCAAAATACACCAACAACCACCCAGCTGACCTCCTCACACTCATAACCCAACCTCAGCCATTTACACAGAGACACGGGGATTATAGAGTCATTTCCAGAGTACTGAACCTTTCAACCTTCAGAACTGATAAATATAACTTCATTAATACTGTTTTACTGTTTATCATATTTATAAAACTTCAGTCTACACAGAAAAATCATATCTTTCAGCTTAAACACTTTTTATTTAACTTTTTATTTCCCGTCATGCTGTAACAGGGTGGACAATGACAGGGTGGACAAAATGATGGTATTGACACTTGATGAAAGCCTGGTTAAAGTGTAGACTCTAGATGTTGAATTATTTGCGGTGATTGTTTTTGTTCTGTTTCAAAGACACATTTAGATTTTCTAAACTTATTTTAATTACCACGATATTGGTGGACTAAAGCTGAAGACATATGAGAAATATTATGTGAAATTATTTGTATTATTATTGTTATTATTATTATTATTATTGGTGTTGTTGTTGTTATTATTATCATTATTATTATTATTATTATTATTATTATTATTATTATTATTATTATTGTTTTTGTTATTAGTATTATTATTATTATTATTGTTGTTGTTGTTGTTGTTGTTGTTGTTATTATTATTATTATTATTATTGTTTTTGTTATTATTATTATTATTATTATTATTATTGTTGTTGTTGTTGTTGTTGTTATTATTATTATTATTATTATTGTTTTTGTTATTATTATTATTATTATTATTATTATTGTTGTTGTTGTTGTTGTTGTTATTATTGTTATTGTTATTATTATTATTGTTGTTATTGTTGTTATTATATTATTATTAATAACAATAATAATTATTATTACTTATTATTAATAATAATAATAATAATAATAATAATAATAATAATAATAATAATAATAATAATAATAATAAAAATAAGTAACTCAAATAAGTCAGGAGGAGATTGGGCAGAAGAAGGGGAATAACTTGATATTTTTAATGAAAATTGTCAAATAAATTATTTACACACACACACACAACTATTAAAACAATCATTTACCCCCCAACCCCCCTCAACAGACACACACACCAAAGAAATCATTTAAAGTGAAGTTTATTATTCCTCTATAGGTGTAATAATGTGTAACAATTCATTCAGAGTATATGTTGGATCAAAAATGTATATTTTAATAATGTGTATTTAATGGAAATATAATCGACTCTAGCTAAATATTTCACATTCAACAAATTGGAAACTTGGAAATGTGCCAGCCAGAGAGATTTAATTAACATATCATTATAAATATTTTTATTTACATTTACGATACATTCTTATCCAATGCAACTTACAAGGATGTTTCTATTACAGAGGTGGGCCAGTGTAGTGTTAGGAGTCTTGCTCAAGGACTCTTATTGGTGTAGTGCAGCATTTTTCCAGTCACCCAGACCAGGAATTGAACCCTGGTCTCCCACTTTGTGGCTCACTGGCAGGCAGTGGTGTTATCCACTGCACCACCACACCAACCACACCACACTTACTTTATATTAATCAGGGAGGAATATAAAGTACCAGTAATCTACCTTCTGAACTGAGCAGTAGTGATTGATAACACTGATATTGATCCACGAGGGTCTTGTGTTTGTATTCGGGGGTCAGTAACGGCGATCAGGGACCACTCACAGGTATTGATCAGTATCGATTGGTGGAAAGTGGTCTTCAGGGAGCCGTTGGGGTAAATCGGTAACGGCTGTGTAAACAGCTTCACTTCCAGCTGTAATCACTGCAGTTCTGAATAAATCACAGCGTTTAGAGAGACGTTCCCATGAGGACGGCTGGAGGAGTCTGGATCAGGTTTCTTCCTGAAAGGAGAGACGGGAGGGGGTGGGGCAGATGGGGCAGATTGGGGTCTAAACGGGGGGTAACAGGGGTGGGGGGTGAAGGTAAGGAGTGGGGGGTAAAGGTAGCTTAATGAGGTGATTATCCCTTTGGGGCGAAGGACAACTGCTCAGGGAGAACGTGTGAAAATCCACCCAAGAAGATTATTATCTCAGATTAAGCCACAGATTGTCAACCCAAAAAACACGTTATTTACAACAGAGGTACGATATGAGTACTTTTTTGTACTCAAAGGTACACTCTTCATAATTGTACCACCAAGGTACAATATTGGTCTTTACAGGGTCAGATTTGTTCCCTCTGAAGTACAAAGTCATTTCTAACAGCAATAAGTACAAATTTGTACCATTTAACCAGCCAAAGGGTACATTCAGTATTCTGTATCACTGTACTAATAAACAATATATATTTTAATTGCACATTTTTTTATTTAAAAGCCAGACAATTTTGCATCATCAAGTTCTTGACACATATTCAGTTGATGATAATGTTTATAATCTTTATAATCTATACTGGCACAAAAAACATGGATATAAAAAAGTACTTTAACTGAAAGGTACTTTATTGTACCTCAATATAAGGTACAGCCCCAGCAACAAGCTTTGTACTCTTTTAGGTACAAATCTGTACTTACTTTTCTTAGTGTGTAAGAAAAGGAAGTACAGATTTGTACTTTAAAGAGTATTTTTGTGCCAGTAAAGATTATAAAGATTATAAACATTATCATCAACTAAATATGTGTCAAAAACTTGATGATCCAAAATCGTCTGGCTTTCAAATAAAAAATGTGCAATTAAAGTACATATAGTTTATTAGTACAGTGATACAGAATACTGAATGTACCTTTTGGCTGGTTAAATTGTACAAATCTGTATTTATTGCTGTTAGAAATGACTTTGTACTTCAGAGGGAACCCTGTAAAGACCAATATTGTACCTTTGGTGGTACAATTATGAAGAGTGTACCTTTGAGTACAAAAAAGTACTCATATCGTACCTCTGTTTTTTAGAGTGCATCAAAATCTATATAATAGATCTAAAAAATATAATTTAAAAAACTATTTGCCACCTGTGTTATAATTGAGACTAGTATCATGTTCCATCGCTCCCATCACTTTCCAATTCCAAACAATTACAAATAGTATTTTCTTATGTGCAATATAAGTATCTTCTTCTGTTCCTATGTGTAATACCTGGAATATGTGCAATCTGTTTTTTCTCAAATCACCCATCAATGCAAACTTTTTAATTGTAAGTTTTTTATTTGATTTTCCATCTTTAGTATTATTATTTTACTATTTTTAATCTATCATGTAAATTTGTAGAAATCTATTTATTTATGTATATGTCTATTTAACCCTTGTGTGGTGTTCATATTTTTGTCACTCGTTTACTTTGTTACTTGTATTTAATTCAGCAGAATTAAGCAATTCTACATTAAAATGCTTTACACATGCTTGCTTCACCTAAATTGCAAGCAATATAAACAGCTTACATGGTTAATATTTGCCCTTTACCTTTCTTATGTTACATTTCTTTCAAAAAGTGCTGCTCTTTTTTTATTAGTTTTTTAATAAAATGTAAAAGAAAATGAATTAAACTCAAGATATGAGTAGAAAATTTGTTTAGTTTCAAATTTACAAATGAAGCAATGTTTATTAGCCCTTGGCCAAACATACTGTAGGTGCGCTCTGACTTTGGCAGATTGCTATTTTAACTATGCAGCTACCTGGAGCTACAGGCACCTGCTATGGGTTTGTGCACTGCTGCATGTCCATGTGTGAGTAACAAGTGGGGGGTGTATGTGTGTTAGGGATGCAACTGTGTTGACAATTTACTGCCAAGATAACAATGAACGTCTGACTGTTGATGTCTGTCTAGGTTGTATTCAGTCAATGGTGCATCTGTGTTTTTCGTTGCCAAGATAGCAATACACCAGAAATTTGCCTGAACACACCTAATTTCCATACCACCATGCCTATTAGTGTAGATTTATTTGTGAACTTAAAAGCGACACAGAAACCAAAACCTCCATATTTAATGCTGAACACCCCACCCACATAACCCCCAATGGTCAGTGCAGCATTCTTTAGCTTCCATAGGACATGGCAAAAGTAATGGGACAGGATTTAGCATTGTGTTGCATGACTTCTGCCATGTCCTATAGAAACGAAAGAACTTTAGGTTGTATTTTCATTGTATTTTCAATATACTTTATTATGCAAAACTCACCGTTTGCATGCTTTAATATGTGCACTTGACTGCACCTATAAATACTATAAACACAACAAAAAAAATCCACTTATCCATTTTCTGTGAATCAGATGAAAGAGTTTGATGAAAGGAATCATATGCTTCTAAAACTCAGTTGAAGAAATAGCCTTTTGGTAATTTTTGTTGAGAACCTCAGACAGTACACAGTGGGATTGGCCAGCAGACCTCTTCTGAGGGAGGGATCTATACCTACTGTCTGAAGCAAGTCAGCAGATGAAGGAGGTGTTAGCACTTTCACATATTGAGTTTTGTGCTTCTATTCCAGTTAGGCATGCACTTGCTTGTTCACGTTTTGCCATTTAGCTCAAGCTAACGCTAACAATGTGCGCTCAGCATAAACATGGGTTGTGGCCAGCGATAGCCCTTAATCCCCTCATTCTGAAAGGCACTGAAACTGGACTGGACTTTTTGTAGCTCATAGACTTAAGCGAAAGAACTTAAGGTTGTATTTTCAATGCAATATACTGTTTTATGCAAAACTCTCCGTTTGCATGCTTTAATATTTGCACTTGACTGCACCTAAAAAAACTATAAACACAACAAAAAAATCCACTCATTCATTTTCTGTGAATCAGATGAAAGAGTTTGATGACAGGAATCATATGCTTCTAAAACCCAGTTGAAGAAATAGCCTTTTGGTAATTTATGTCGAGAACCTCAGACAGTACACAGCGGGATTAGCCAGCAGACCTCTTCTGAGGGAGGGATCTATACCTACTGACCGTGGCAAGTCAGCAGATGAGGGAGAGTTTAAGCATGAACTAGCTTGTTGGTGTGTTGGCGTTAAGCTCAAGCTAATGCTAACGTGGTAAAAGCTCAGCGTAAACATAGGATGTGGCCAGCAACAGCAGCTTAATTACGTAAAAGTGTCAGAACCCTTAGACTGGTAAAAAACTGGTAAAAATAGAATATAAAACTAAATTATTATTTAAAATAGTTAAATAATACTAAATATACTAAATACTAAATAATTTACTTACAAGTAAAGCTACAAACAGACACCATGTTCATATGGATGAGAGACTGAAATAAACAGAAAATGCTAAGTTTGTACAATTATCCAGATATAAGTGGGCGGGGCCTCTGAGTTTGGATGAGTTAATTTCAGCAATATGTCATGCTTGATTGACAGTGCATCTGAAACCAGCTCTCTTTTTTCAGTAAAGGAGGTCACATTGTTGAAGGGGTCGAGTGGAGAGCAAGGTGAGGTCAAAGGTCATCACCAATCGCAGCATCTGCTCACCTGAGTGCTTAGCTACTAACGTGTGTGTGTGTGTGTGTGTGGCATTGTGGGGGAGAAGCACCTGGTCTGGGAAAAGTCTGTTATTGTTAGGAAAATCAGTGTGTGTGTGTGTGTGTGTGTGTGTGTGTGTGTGTGTGGTTCTCACAGCTTTACTCCAGATGGACCTGCAGATGAGTCAGAGGCCTTCAGACGCCACCCCGTCAAACACAGGTGCTGGGAGGCATGTCTGTCTACCGTGTGTGTGTGTGTGTGTGTGTGTGTGTGTGTAGAACCTGTGCTGTGCTTGTTTTTATTACGGTTGTCTCATAATAATTTTACCTCAAAAGACGCAACACCATAGTGGGATTTCCTAACAGAGCAGAACAGACGAGACATAAACGAGTGAAAAGAAGGTTAAATTAAAAAATCAGAACAAAAAGAAAAAATGTGCTATAGTGCAAATGTGAAATAAATTAAGAGACGCCTTAAAAATGATGAGTTTCTTTGCTTTTACCAAATTAAAAAAACCCTGGAATATAATCAAAAGGAAGATGGATGATCACAAACCATCAAACCAAGCTGAACTGCTTGAATTTTTGCACCAGGTGTCACGCTCTCGCTCTGTTTCCCTGTGTTTCTGCGTTTCCTAGTGTGTTTCCCCAGTATTTTTCCATCACGTGTTTGTAATTTGTAGCTCCGCCCTTTCCCCAGGTGTTCATTGTTTCTTGTTAGTATATATAGTACCCTTTTGTCTATGTTTATCCGTCAGTCTTTGCACCTTCCTCTGTCGTTTGTGTTGCCACGTTTTTGCCAGTTTATTTCCACGTTCCTTAGTTCTGTGTTAAGTTTATATTCCCTGTTTATTCTCTTGTTTGTTCTAGTTCCTTGTTTATTTACGTATTTATCCCTTGTATATATCCCTAGCCCTGTTTGTTTATTATCTCTTTAGTTTAGCTCCTTGTTGTTCCCCTAATTTGTTTTATTAGCCTTCCTGTCTATTTGTGTTATTATTATCTCTGTTTTGTTTCTTGTTTATTTGTTTATTTACGTATTAAAGTCTGTCTTACCCGCTTTTACGTCCAACTCCCATCTGCTCCCTCCGTTACACCAGGAGTGTAAAGCATAAAGTTATCCAAAAGCAGCGTGTAAGACTGGTGGAGGAGAACATGATGCCAAGATGCATGAAAAAACTGTGATTGGAAAACCACCAGGGTTATTCCACCAAATATTGATTTCTGAACTCTTAAAACTCTTTATGAATATGAACTTGTTTTCTTTGCATTATTTGAGGTCTGAAAGCTCTGCCCTTTTTTTTTTCGTCGTTTCTCATTTTCTGTAAATAAATGCTCTAAATGGTAACGTTTCTATTTGGAATTTGGGAGAAATGTTGTTTGTAGTTTATAGAATAAAACAACAATTTGTTCTTTCAACTTAATTTAACTAAATTAAAATACTAGAAACTCTACTACTCTACTAATCTAACTCAATATAAGAATGTATAGTTATACATTTAACATATCATATAAAGAGATTTTGTTCTACATGAATGCTGGGCTGGATTGCTCTGACCGCTCTGTGTGAAACCCAAACAGTCTAAAACCTTGATGTGTGCTGCCGTGACTAACAGGTACTCTAGACATAGCAAGTCAAATCAGCATAGTTGTGTCTCATCTTACGCTGATATGAGTCTAAAATATAAAATAAATACTCTTTTGCTTTGAGATGATTAGTAAGCATTTCAAAGGTGTTCATGAAAATATAAGGAGTAGAAAATTGCTAATTGCTAATAATAATAAAATAAGGTTTTTCTCTTGTAATAAAGAGAAGAGTTTAGAGTATTGCAACCTGTTGTATTGTCATATATGTGCAGGCCTCAGAAATGCGCAGAAGCAAATCAAAGAATACTTTATTAAATAAAGTATAAGACATACTACATTTGTAAGATACTTACAAATGTACTATATGTCCAATTGTTTGTGGACACCCCTACTTTAGGTTGCAACTCCTGCTAAAGAAGAAGAAGAACTACCAATAGAATATGACTCTCAGGAACAGATTACCATGAACCTACTGGCACCATTGGAACCACTGGCACTATTGGCAATGAGGTGGGGTGGTGATCATTAACCTCACTAACACTGTTGTTGCTAAA
The DNA here is from genome assembly GCF_023375975.1 of Astyanax mexicanus. Classification (NCBI taxonomy): domain Eukaryota; kingdom Metazoa; phylum Chordata; class Actinopteri; order Characiformes; family Acestrorhamphidae; genus Astyanax; species Astyanax mexicanus. Next base: position 119,677,846 of record NC_064408.1, read on the forward strand.
TGCAATCAAATCCTTATAGCAATGTTCTAAAAACTACTAAAAAGCATTTCCCTAGCCAGTACAGACAGTTACTCCAACAAAAGCAAGATAAAGCAGCATAGTATATTTTATACTACATACATGTGTATATACAGCTCTGGAAAAAAACAAGAGACCACTTAAAAATGATACGTTTCTAGAGTAAATTTCCTCTGGAATATAATCAAGAGGAAGATGGATGATCACAAGCCATCAAACCAAACTGAACTGCTTGATTTTTTGCACCAGGAGTGTAAAGCATAAAGTTATCCAAAAGCAGTGTGTAAGACTGGTGGAGGAGAACATGATGCCAAGATGCATGAAAAAAACTGTGATTAAAAACCACCAGGATTATTCCACCAAATATTGATTTCTGAACTCTTAAAACTTTATTAATATGAACTTGTTTTCTTTATATTAATTGAGGTCTAAAAGTTCTGCGTCTTTTTTGTTATTTCATTCATTTCTCAGCAGGGCTACACTAAGGAACCCGGCAAGCCAGGGCAATATTAGCTAGCGGTTAGTAATACGTAGCTTGTTTTAACACGGTAAACATTTAGACTACAGTCTAATATACCCACCTCTGAACAGTGAAAGAGCGAGCCCTTAGCTTGGTTAGCGACTAATGTTGATGCTGCTCCAGAAGTGCTATCCAGGGTTAGCAGCAGGCTACAGGTCAATAATACTCACCTCTGGATTGCCAAAGAACTAGCACTCATCGCGGTTAGCAGCTAATGCTAATGCTGCTCCAGCAGTGCTATCCGGGGTAAGCAGCAGGCTATAGACCGGTAATACTTACCTCTGAACAGCCAAAGAGTTAGCGCTTAGTGTGGTTAGCGGCTAATGCTAATACTGCAGGAGAACTAAACTGTAACTCCTGTATAACTCTGTACTTCAGCTTATTGGCTTTACTGCTCCTTAATACCTGACTGGTAAAATTCATACATATATTATTATAAGGATTATAAGGCACACTGATGTTTTTTGGGAAAACGAAAGGATTTTAAGTGCACCTTATAGGGCGAAAAATACAGTAACTATGACACAATGCTAACAATGCTAACAAAGAAGCTGTGAATGTCAGTAATTTCAAGCCTGGAAGAGGCTCAAGTATCTACATGAACTTAGCATGCATCTCATTAGCATCTCCACGGCTAACAAGGCATGCAATACACTCAGCCCACACTCACAGGCCTACAGCACTGAAGATGGCCATTTGTGGTTTGGCGTTTGATGGTGTCAGGTCTCCAGAACTGCGTGAGACCAGTGGGTCTCTGCAGTGTGTGTTACAGATTTATGTTGGGACGTGAGCCCTGAGGTCAACTTAACAATACACACCCTGTGACCTGTGAGTCACGCAGTACGTTACCCTACAGCTCACTCCATTCAAACACTGTACTGCAGTTTCACTGCTGTCTACTGTCTATAAGCATCGGCCAATCCACCAATTTTGTTCCACTTTTCTTTACAGAATAGTTTTAATTCAGACACACTGGAGGATTTTCCAGCATAAACATCCTGTTTAAGATCATCCACAGCATCTCAATCATCCAGACTTTAAGTAGACCACTCCTCCAAAACCTTCATTTAGTTTTTATTTAATCCATTCAGAGGTGAACTTTGATAGTTTGTGTGCTTTGGGTCATTGTCCTGCTGCAGAACCCAAGTACTCCTGAGCTTGAGGTCACTAAGGAACAGATGGAGGATATTCTCCTTCAGGATTGTCTGATAAACAGCAGAATTCCTGCTTCCATCTATTACAGCAAGTTATCCAGCAGCCCCAGACCATCACACTAATCACACTACCACCACCATGTTTTACTACGTTCAGTATGATTGAGTTTTTTTTCTGAAATTATGTGTTTTATAGTTTTACACCAAATGTAACGGATGTGACACACGCCTTCCAAAAAGTTCCACTTTTGTCTCGTCAGTCCAAAGAATATTAACCCAAAGTTCTGGAGATCATCAGGATTTCTTATCTTGGAATTCTCCCATGGAGACCATTTTCACCCAGTCTCTCCCTTATTATTGAATCATTAACACTCATTAACATTAACTGAGGCCTCAAGTAAAGACCTGCAGTTCTTTAAATATTGTTCTGGGTCCTTTTGGGACCTCCTGGATGAGTTGTTCATGCCCTTTTGGAGTAATTTCTTTAGGTCAGCCGGTCACTCCTGGGAAGGTTCACCAGTGTTCCATGTTTTTTCTCCATTAGTGAATAATAGTGAATCACTGTGGTTCTCTGGAGTCTCAAAGCTTTAGAAATGACTTTATATCCTTTTCCAGACTGATAGATGATCAATGATCTTTGTTTTCTCATCTGTTTTTGAGTTTCTTCAGATAGGGGCATAATAATGTGCTGCAGGTTCTATTTAAGTTCTATTTAAGTTAATTTCGAAGTTTCATATTTTGCCAGCTGCAGGAATGACTAACCTGGTGCACTATAGAACTCTGTGGTTCGGTCTAAGCTTTTGTTCTTAATGGCTTAATTTTTTCCCCATTTTACCATACTTTTACTTTTATACTTTAAGTAGTTTTTGATAGCAGTACTTTATTAAAACACTTTTATTTAAAGAGTAAAAAGCTTGAGTAGATGCTTCAACTTCTACAGAAGTATTTTTTAACCCTAGTATCTATAGTACTTCTACCTACAGAGTAATACATGGAGATACTTTTCACACCTTTTCATGATTTCTTGTTTGCAATAGAATTTTATTTTGTCATAAAATTTAAGACAAAAATTCCCATTCAAAGCATGACATTCAAAACAGAGAAAATAAAAGTAGACATAGCAAATAGTGAACAGGCACCAGCATGAGAACACTCCCACTTTAAATAAGACTCTAAATGGATCATGGTTTGGTGTATGTTTTTCTGTTAGTTGGAAAATTGAGGTTTTCTCACTTTTACACATAGATATAATTCAACTGAATGTAATAAAACCAGAAGAGAAAAGAGGCCAGAAAGGAAATAGGCTCTTGAAAATCCCTGTAAAACATGAAATCACACTGCATGAAGTAACTGGGGCAGAGATTTATTCCCCCTGCAGAAAAATACATTAGCCTTGCCTGCTCTAACAGCTCTATTAATTTCATATTATTACATTACTTTACATACAGAGGAATGAATGGGATTCTGCCTCTTCCTGCCAACAAAATGCGTAATTTAAAATTCAATCAATATGTGAAAATTAACAATAAACTCTTAATTAAACTCTTAAACTCTTAATTCAATTATTCAAATAAAAAATAGGCTCTCTAAAACTCTAAAACTCCCAAATGTAGTACCATCATTAGCAAACATACAGAGTATTCCTAAAGTCCACTCCAACCAGGACTTTTATTTTTTATAATAAGTACATACTACACTGACATGCCAATAGTCATGGGACACCTGTATGTAAGTTGTGAGGTTTTATCTTGTGAATGAGGTTGAACACTGGCCAGGTGCTCATGGCAAGTCAATGTGAATGAATGAATTAATGGATCTACAGTGGTGTCACATGTCTACGTGTCCAAAATTCCTGTATTTTTTTTTTTTAAATAAAATCATACAGTAAATAATTGTTTAAAATCATAGAATGCAATGCATCTTGGGATATCCTATTAAAACAGCTGTCACCTGCACATACAACTCTGGAAAAAAAATAAGAGACCACTTAAAAATTATGTGTTTCTTTGATTTTACCAAATTAAAAACCTCTGGAACTGCTCGATTTTTTGCACCAGGTGTGTAAAGCATAAAGTTATCCAAAAGCGGTGTGTAAGACTGGTGGAGGAGAACATGATGCCAAGATGCATGTTTTAAACTGTGATTAAAACCAGGGTTATTCCACCAAATATTGATTATTTCTGAACTCTTAAAACTCTTTATGAATATAAACTTGTTTGGTTTCTTTGCATTATTTGAGGTCTGAAAGCTCTGCATCTTTTTTTATTTATTTCAGCCATTTCTCAATTTCCGAAATAAATGCCTAAAATTGTTTTTTTATTTGGAATTTGGGAGAAATGTTGTCCATAGTTTATAGAATAAAAAGCAATGTTCATTTTACTCAAACATAAACCTATAAAGTGCTCTCTTATTTTTTTTTTCAGAACAGTATTTTGCTTTTAACAGTGTAATATTACCACCCACAGTGGACAGTAATGCAGTGCAGTGGGTGGTAATGATTGTGACTGGTGGTGTCTGGTTAGAATTGTCCACGTGAACAGACAGGCGACCGTAACTAGGTCCTGTCCTATGACGTAAGGCATGTCAGTGTCATTAAAAGTGTGCAAACTTTGGCGCAAATTGGTTCAAGAGCTCTTCCATCAGCATTTGCGCGAATATTAGAGTTGTGATCATTGAAACAGAGGCTGAGTGATGTATGATTCCCTGAAGAGTGTGTTCTGCAGCCGTACAGCGACGCCAGAGAGGAGATAAACAAAGAACCAGCAACCAGTCCAGATCCACAGAAGCCACAGACACTTTTTAAACTAGCCTGATATCCATTTATATACAGGATATATACATACAGGGGTTGGACAATGAAACTGAAACACCTGGTTTTAGATCACAATAATTTATTGTGGTAACGGACAGTTCTGGTGGAAACAGGAGAGTTGAGGTGCACATTGAATTGGTCAGCAACCAAACATCCCTTTTAGACAGCTTCCTCTTACAGCGTCCACAGTTAATCCTGTTGGATGTGGTTGGTCCTTCTTGGTGGTACGCTGACATTACCCTGGATACCGTGGCTCTTGATGCATCACAAAGACTTGCTGTCTTGGTCACAGATGCTCCAGCAAGACGTGCACCAACAATTTGTCCTCTTTTGAACTCTGGTATGTCCCCCATAATGTTGTGTGCATTGCAGTATTTAGGGCAATGTGCCAAATACTGCTGGAAAATGAAATCCACATCTCCAAACCATCACTGATTGGTGGAAACTTCACACTAGATCTCAAGCAGTTTGGACTGTGTGTCTCTCCACTCTTCCTCCAGACTCTGATTTCTCCCTTGATTTACAAATGAAATGTAAAATTTACTGATGATCAGTGATGGTTTGGAGAGACATGTCATCTGCTGGTGTTGATCCACTGTGTTTTATTATCAAGTCTTTTATAGAGACGTGGATTTTATTTTCCAGCAGGACTTGGCACATTGCCCTGCCAACACTGCCAAAAGTAAGCTGTAAGCCATTATCTTGACCATGAACGATAATATATATATATATATATATATATATATATATATATAAATGGTTTTGAGGCTGTTGCGGATGGGGTGAGCCAATTGTGTTAAACCAACATTCTAGAGATGGATTTTTGTCATTTATAATGAGAGGAGGCATGACTGTTGGGTTGGTCAATAATTTGAAGGCACTTCTTGAATGGTCAATGTTTATGGAAACGGCAAAATGTGTGTAGAATTGTGTAAAATTGTGTAGAATTAAAGCTCTATTTTCACACTGTGGCTTCTGTGGACTGAGGTTTGGTGCTTCTGCTCTTTCGTTTCCATCTCTGAAGTCTTCATCCACCGCCGTCGTTGGTCTCGCTGGTTTAGTTGGTCTTGGTCACGCTTTTGCTCTTCAACTCAGCCAGTTTGCTGGTGACAAAGTTCCATTTGAAGGAGGACGCTTCATCGTTAGCCCCGCCCAGAGAGGCGTACTTAGAGAAGCTGTTGCCCCGCCCACCTCCTTCTGCCTCATTCTCCATCCCTGCCTGACTCCCATCTTCATAACTCCTTCCATCTGCCTCCGGCTCCACTCCTGCCTCACCGCCTGCCTCCATCCCTGAAGCGGCTGCTGCCTCCGCCTGCTTCATGGCAGCTGCCTGCTGCCACTTGGTGGCAAAGTTATCCCAGAATCCTGTGCCGCGCTTTGGCCGTGGCGGCTCCTCAGGCCTCACTGCCAGCGGACTGCAGAGATACACAGTGAGGAGGAACAAAGTTACACACTGGCCACTTTATTAGAAACACCTACAGTACCATGTGCTTCCACTTACTGGCCACTTTATTAGAAACACTAATACAGTACCTTATGCTTTTACTCACTGGCCACTTTATTAGAAACACCTACATTACCATGTGCTTCCAATCACTGGCCACTTTATTAGAAACACCTACACTGGCCACTTTATTAGAAACACCTACATCACCATGTGCTTCCAATCACTGGCCACTTTATTAGAAACACCTACACTGGCCACTTTATTAGAAACACTTACATCACAGTACCTTGTGCTTCCACTCACTGTGGCCACTTTATTGGAAACACCTACAGCACAATTCCTTGTGCTTCCACTCTGGCCACTTTATCAGAAACACCTACAGTACAGTACGTAGTGTTTCCACTAACTGGCCACTTTATTAGAAACACCTACATTATCGTAGCTTGTGCTTCCGCTCGCTGGCCACTTTATTGGAAACATCTACATCACACTACCTTTTGCTTCCACTCACTGTGGCCACTTTATTGGAAACACCTACATAACAGTACCTTGTGCTTCCACTTACTGGCCACTTTATTAGAAACACCTACACAGTATCTAGTGCTTCCACTCACTGGCCACTTTATTAGAAACACTTCTAATTTCTGGCCACATTATTAGAAACACCTTTTCTCTTGTACTTCTCTCTAGCTGGCCACTTTATTAGAAACCCCTACATTGCGCTACAGTCTGTAACTGATCACAGGCATGCTCGAGCAGGGTGTTTCTGGTAAAGTGGCCAGTTATGTCACATATGGTAACAGTAGAGAGGTGGTTAATGGTCACTCACTGGTCGGCTACAGGCTGATTATCTGTCTCTGCCTCCAGTAGCTGGTGTTCATCGTCTTTGTTGAAGAGAGCCGTCATATTTTTCCACCCTTTAGCTCCGACGCCCTGCATCTGAAAGAGTCACCACACCAAAAACACACGGTTAAAAAACTCCTCCCCAACTTATCACAAAAGTACCGGATGGAACTCCATCATCCCACTGCTCTATAGATCAATACTGGGGGCTTCATACCCCTCAAGCCCAAGATTATCTACTCTAGACATCCTATTCTATTGGTAGTACTTTACTACAGGGACTAGACAAACTGGGTATGTGTGCATTTGCACATATGTGTCAGCAATCAGTGCAACTTAAAACAAATGCCATTATATATATATATATATATATATATATATATATATATATATATATATATATATAGAGAGAGAGAGAGAGAGAGAGAGAGAGAGAGAGAGAGAGAGAGAGAGAGCATTATTCACCCTCTTGGTGTTGTTGGGTTGGATGGTGAATAAGGGTCTCCACCCAAGAATTATTGTGTTATGGGAGAACCACTGCTTTTTTGGCAGATTGTGATGGTCTATCTTGTTATAAATAAAGCTTAGATAAGATTAAAAAGTAATTTATTCTGTGGTATAGTTCACATTTTTTAATGTTTTATGGATACAATTTTGATAGTTGTGTAACCCTGAGTTACATGAGTTACACAGTGTTACATAGTGTTATATACCCTTACCCTTTTAGCGAGTTGAGTTACAGAACTTGGCCTTTCATCTGATTGGACTGTTGTCATCTCTTCTGCCACCTCACACACCTAAAACAACAGATAAACAACAGATAAACATATGAATAAATAAACAAACACAGTAATACCATGTGGAAAATATATATGTAAAATGCATTTTTAAATACTTAAAAAAAAATTATATTGTCAATAAATGCTGCTACAACCCAACCCAGCCCAAACCAAAACTGAAACAACCCAAAGTAACCAAATCTAATCCAACCCAAACCCAGCCAAATCCCAAACCCAATCCATTCCAAGTCAAACATCACCAAAAAAAAAAAAAAAAAAATATATATATATATATATATATATATATATATATATATATATGTTTATATATATTTATATATATATATATATATATATATATATATATATATATATATATATATATACGTATATATATATATATATATATACATATATATGTATATGTATGTATATATATACGTATATATATATATATATATATATATATATATATATATATATATACGTATATATATATATATATATATATATATATATATATATATATATATATATATATATAAACATATAAGGATATATACGTAATATGTGCAATTTTACACTCTAAACAACACAATTTAACTTAATATAAATGTCTCCATTACATTGATACAATTGATCGTATATGATGTACAATACTACAGAAGGTAACTAAATTTCTGGTGTATGTTTGATTAGACCTACATGTGAATTGTTTATTGGAGCAATTTATTTGATAAAGCTGTAAATGTCTCCATCTAGTGGTTACAAAATACATAGCTATGAAAACCTAATGAATTCAAACTGAAAGTGCAGCCAAAACATTAAATCCAACCAGCCAAAACAAAGGCTTCAGAGTCATAACTAAAGTTTACTACCAAGCATTTTCTTCACTTATCAAACAACAATGCAAATCTGTTTTAATGTTTGCTTAGTGTTAAAGGGTATTTTCACACCTCGACTTAATTTTGGCTTATTTGGACTTTTTGCCCAGTTTGTTTGGGCAGGTATCAGTACTGTAATCAGACTTGGATGCTGACCAAACCACAGCATCAAGACCCACGACAGGAGATGATCTTCATTTAGTCCCAAAAGATTTAGAAATGTGGTGATTTTGGTTAAACTGCAGGTCTAGTTATTCTGGTTACTCTGCTGATGCTCTGTGTTTAACTGTATACACCTTTTTCCTGTACTCACTGTGCTGTACCACCCCAGACAAATCTGACCAATAAGCAAAGAGAATGGTCAAACAAAACCCAACCCATTCCATCATAACTTAAACCAACCCAAAACCAACCCAAACTTAACCAAAACCGAAACAAAAACCAAACCCAAACTCAAACAAAACCTAACCTAACCTAACCCATACTAAGCCAGTGCAAACAAATCCCAAACTAAACCTAATCCAACCCATCCCATCCCCAACTAAACCCAAACCAGTCTGAACCCACCCAATCAAATCCAAACCAACCAAAACCTAACCAAACCCAAACCCAACTCATCACAAACCAAACCAGTCCAAACTAATCCCAAACCCATCCCATACCAATATAATCCAACCCAAATCCAAGCAAAATCCAGCCAAATGCCAAAACAAACCAAACCTCAAACTCAACCCAACCCAACCCAACCCAACCCAGCCCAACCCAACCCAACCAAAACCAAAAATCAAACCAGTCCAAACCAAAACCAACTAAAAATAATCCAACCCAAATCCAAGCAAAATCCAACCAAATCCCAAACCCAAAGTAAACCCAACCCATCCTAAATCAAACCAGTTCAAACCCAAACTAACCTGATATAATCCAACCCAACCCAAATCTAAGCAAAATCCAACCAAACCCCCAAAAATATTCAAACCTTAAACTCAACCCAACCAAAACCGAAAATCAAAGCAGTCCAAACACAAACCAATCCAAAATAATCCATCCCAAGCAAAATCCAACCAAATCCCAAAAACAAACCAAACCTCAAACTCAACCTTACTCAACCAAAACCAAAATCAACCTCAAACCCAATCCCAATCCCAAACCAAAACCAAACTATGCCAGAACAGACCAGACCAGTCCAAACCAAACAAAA